>NC_140998.1:187026197-187136197 GCF_052327205.1 Somniosus microcephalus
GAGAAAAAATGCTATAAAATCGATCAAGCATGAGCAGCTGAGAGAAAAACCAGAAACTCTTTTTGCTGACCGGTACAGCACTGGTAAAAAATGTAACCTCATTTTTTACTCAGATCAGCCAGCGGCTTGGATCACAGCAATAAAATCACACTATAGCAGGGTTAAGCAGGAAAAAACCGCTAATGGGTCCAAAATGAAAATTAATAAACCAGGAGACCCGGACAGTGCAACCACGACTGTCAACATGTACAATAACGGAACAATATTAGTGCAAGGCAACTTCGACAACTTTGAAACGGCCTTCAAGACACTGAAAGAAATAACTGAGAGGGGAAGGAACAGCCCCAGAGTGGCTAACAGGGGAAAAGCGACTCGCACTCCCCCCACCATTGACAACTTACCAGGAGTAAATCAGCCTGGTCAGGAGGTGAACGAGCCACACAGTTCTAACCAGACACTAACCCCGGGGACCCACAGCCACATGATACAACTGACTAACCCCAGCGTAATTACCAGGGAGGAAGCCACACACAGTTCCCCTACCAATTCCAGCTCACCAAGAGAAGAGCAGCCTAGCCAGGAAGTGAGTGAGCCTTCCAGGGCCGACCAGACACACACCCCGGGATCACACAGCCAGATACAACTAAAGGATAAATTTAATCAGTTAGAGACAGAGATGGTTAAACTTAGAGAGGAGGTCCTTAAACTGAAACATGAACAAAAGCAAGAGAGGGAGAGATACAGGAGAGAGCTGAATCTACTTGAGAATCAGGTGAATCTACTTGGGAATCAGGTGAAAGAGCTGCAGGAAAACAAAGAGAGCCATAGAGGAGAGATAACACCATTAGACCAGCAGCCAGAGGCTAGAGATAAGACAATACAGAGCCCGACTGAACAGCTGCACTCCCACACTGAACAACAGCAGCAGACACACAATACAAGGGGTGCCACACAGACCGACCAGCATACTGAAGCTCAGTCTTCCCCCACCACCGTGGAACCACAAGCGAGCCGCTCACAAGAGGACCGCACACACCAGACACGACCACCCCAGCCCAACACACACGCTATGAGTCCAGGCAAAAGCCACCAGACAGTAAACACAAACAAAGCTGACATCGTAATACTCATAGACTCAAATGGGAAATTTCTATGGGAGAAAAAGCTCTTCCCTAGAAGTAAAGTAGAAAAGATCTGGTGCCCAACAATAGACAGAGCCATGGAATGGCTGACCAAAACCCGATTAGGCTCCCCCCAACACATAATAATACACACGGGCACAAATGACCTAAAGGCCCAGCAGAAAGAGGTAGCAACATCGCTCAGAGCAGTGATTACGAAGGCAAGCAATACATTTCCAAACACTAGAATCACTGTCTCCACAATATTGCCGAGAACAGACTTTAACAGCAACACAATTCATGATATAAATGCCAGCATAGCAAGAGACTGTGAATCTAAACACAACGTGCACCTGGCCCAACACCCCACCCTCGATGAGGAATGTCTTTACGACCGCATCCACATCCACAGGAAACGAATATCGATCTTTGCTAAAGCCCTGAAGGACGTCGCTTTTAACCGGGTCCATACCCAGACTCCAAGAGGACCCCCCCCCCGACCACCAGAGATCAGCGGGGTACATACCAGAACCACTACAGAGACCACCACCACACCAACCGGGACCAGAGAGGATCCCCATGCACAACAACAATATCAGACCTGCACCACTCCTGTCCCACAGGGGAACAGGACCGCTCCCAGCCAGACAGAGGGAGAGATGCACAGGACGTACGCAATACCTCAGACAGAGACAATCCATTAAGAGACAATAAGCAGACGTGCAGCAGCATCTACTTCTGCCTTATGGATCAGAAAATGAAAAAAATCAAGGACTAATTAATAGAAAGAACTGTAACCAAGTAATATTAGCATTTATAGACAACTGAGATGATCTTTTTTTCCCACATTTAGACACGACAAACACATATCACTCTTTAACATATCATGGTAAAAGATCAAACTTAACATGAAATCCTTATATATTTCGACCTGGAATATCCAAGGTCTACGCTCTTCGGTGCTCGACGTGAAGAGTAGGACCCCAGAGTTCATAGATGAAACTAAAGATCTAGATATTATCATTTTACAGGAAACTTGGTATAAAGGAAAAGGACACACTGGCCGTCCCCAAGGGTACACAGAGCTGGTGGTCCCCTCCAATAAATTACCAGGAGTAACCCAAGGCAGAGACTCCGGAGGCATACTGATTTGGTTTAAAACAGAGCTTAAGAATTACATCAAATTTATAAAAAAGGGCGAAAACCACATGTGGCTCAAAATTGAGAGGGAGATTATATCTAACACCCAAGATGTTTTCATTTGCGCACTCTATATCCCCCCAATGGAATCCCCGTACTTTAAAGAGGACACCTTCTCCAACATTGAGGGGGAAATTATCCAATACCAGGCCCAGGGGAACGTGTTGATCTGTGGTGACCTCAATTCAAGAACTGGCGAAGAACCAGACTTCACCAATAATCAGGGAAACAACTACATATTCGGGAATAACCACTTCGATATCCCTTCCCTTCCATACAGGCATAACTGCGACAAGCAGACAAATACCAACGGAAAACAGCTCCTGCAGCTCTGTCGAAGCCTGGGTCTGTACATTGTCAATGGTAGGTTCATAGGAGACCTCCTAGGAAGATCGACCTATTGCTCACCTCTTGGCTGCAGCACCGTAGACTATATGATTACAGATTTGGACCCATCCTCTTTCAGAGCATTCACAGTCAAACCACAAACAACACTGTCAGATCACAGTCAAATTACTATGTATCTTAAAAAGACAGAAACAAACAGCACAGAAACACAACCCAGTAAACTGTACAACACCAAAAAATCGTACAGATGGGCCAAAAACAACACAGAAAAATACCAGAAAGCAATTAGCAATGAATCAACTCAAGCTCTCTTGGACACCTTTCTGCAAGGGAGAGGGATTTAAATTTTTGAGGCATTGGAACCAGTTCTTGGGGAGGAGTGACCTGTACCAAGTGGACGGTCTACACCTGAACTGTGAGGGAGCCGATGTCCTCGGGGTAATATTTTCTAGGGCGGTTCGGGAGGATTTAAACTAATTTGGCAGGGGGATGGGAACCTAGGTAGTGGAAAAGAGGGAAGTCATATGAAGTTAGAAATAGATGGTAGAAAGGTGAGAAGCAATAAGCAAAGGAGAGAAACACAAAGGGCCAAACTAATTCATAATGAGAGTGTGAAAAAAGCAAGCCTGAAGGCTTTGTATCTTAATGCTAGAAGCATTAGGAACAAGGTGGATGAATTAGTTGTGGAAATAGAGGTAAACAAGTATGATTTGATTGGGATTACAGAAACGTGGCTGCAGGGTGGGCAAGGCTGGGAACTTAACATCCAGGGATATACAATATTTAGGAAGGATCGGCAAAAAGGTAGGGGAGGTGGGGTAGCATTGCTGGTAAAGGAGGGGATTAATGCAATGGAAAGGAAGGATATTAACTCGGATGAAACGGAATCTGTATGGGTAGAAATGAGAAATAGCAAGGGGAGGAAAACGTTAGTGGGTGTGATATATAGGCCTCCAAATAGTAATATGGAGGTGAGGGAAGGCATAAAAAGGGAAATTAGAGAAGCGTGCGATAAGAGCACAGCTGTCATCATGGGTGACTTTAATTTACATATTGATTGGACTACCCAAATTAGTAAAAATTCTGAGGAGGAGGAATTCCTGGAATGTTTTCGGGACGGTTATCTGGACCAATATGTCGAGGAGCCGACTCGAGATCAGGCCATTTTAGACTGGGTATTGTGCAATGAGAAGGGACTTATCAGCAATCTTCTTGTACGAGGCCCCTTGGGTCAGAGCGATCATAATATGATCGAGCTCTCAGTCGAGATGGAGAGTGAGGAAATTGAATCAGAGACTAAGGTCCAGAACTTAAATAAAGGGAATTACGAGGGTATGAGACGGGAATTGGGTAAGATTGATTGGGTGGTGTTTCTGGGGGGATTGACAGTGGATAGACAATGGCAAGCATTCAAAGATAGAATGGAAGAATTCCAGAACATGTTTATACCGGTTTGGCATAAAAATAAACCTAAAAAGGTGACTCAACCGTGGATAACGAGGGAAATTAGGGACAGCATAAAATCAAAAAAAAGGGCATATCAACTGGCAAAAAAAAGCACCAGACCGGAAGATTGGGGGCAGTACAGGATACAGCAAAAGAGGACAAAGGGATTAATCAGGAAGGGGAAAATAGAATACGAAAGTAAACTTGCAGCAAACATAAAGACAGACTGCAAAAGCTTTTATCGGTATATCAGGAGGAAAAGACTGGTAAAATCCCAAGTCGGTCCCTTGCAGTCCGATTCGGGAGAATATATAATGGAGAATAAGGAAATGGCAGACCAATTAAACTCATACTTTGGTTCTGTATTCACAAAGGAGGACACAAATAACCTCCCAGGAATATCGACAAACATAGGGACTAATGAGAGGGAGGAGCTGACAGAAATTAGTATCTCTAGGGATATGGTGTTGGGTAAGTTGAGGGGACTGAAGGCCGACAAATCCCCGGGGCCTGATAAACTACATCCTAGGGTACTTAAGGAGGTGGCCCTGGAGATAGCAGATGCTCTAAGGATCATCTTCCGGAACTCCATTGACTCGGGAACAGTACCCGTGGATTGGAGGGTAGCTAATGTTACCCCAATATTTAAAAAGGGGGGTAGAGAGAAAGCAGGGAATTATAGACCAGTAAGCCTTACATCGGTTGTGGGCAAAATGCTAGAGTCCATTATTAAGGATAAAATAGCGGAGCACTTGACAAATGGGGAAAGGATCGGACAGAGTCAACATGGATTTACAAAGGGTAAATCGTGTTTGACTAATCTGCTGGAATTTTTTGAGGAAGTAACTGGTAAAATAGATGGGGGAGAGCCAGTGGATGTGGTGTACCTTGACTTCCAGAAAGCCTTCGATAAGGTTCCACACAAAAGATTATCATGCAAAATTAAGGCTCATGGGATTGGGGGCAAAGTATTAACGTGGATAGAGAACTGGCTGGCGGATAGAAAACAGAGAGTTGGAATAAACGGCTCGTTTTCGGAGTGGCAGGCAGTGACCAGCGGGGTGCCGCAAGGATCTGTCCTGGGACCCCAGCTGTTCACAATATATATAAATGATCTGGATCAGGGAATTGGATGCAATATTTCCAAATTCGCTGACGACACTAAACTAGGAGGGGGGGTGGGCTCTGATGAGGATGTCAGGAGGCTACAGTGCAATTTGGACAGGTTGGGGGAATGGGCGGATACGTGGCAGATGCAATATAATGTGGATAAATGCGAGGTTATCCACTTTGGGGGTAAAAACAGGAGGGTGGATTATTATCTAAATGGCAATAGATTGGGAGATGGGGAAGTGCAGAGGGACCTGGGTGTTCTTGTGCACCAGTCACTGAAGGAGAGCATGCAGGTGCAACAGGCGATTAAGAAGGCAAATGGTATGTTGGCCTTCATATCAAGGGGGTTCGAGTATAGGAATAGGGATACCTTACTACAGCTGTACAAGGTGCTGGTGAGACCGCATCTGGAGTATTGTGTACAGTTTTGGTCGCCCCATCTGCGGAAGGATGTTCTTGCCATGGAAAGAGTGCAGCGGCGATTCACCAGGCTGATACCTGGAATGGCGGGAATGACCTACGAGGAGAGATTGAATAGTTTGGGCTTGTACTCACTGGAGTTTAGAAGATTGAGAGGGGATCTCATCGAAACATATAAAATTATGGCAGGCCTGGACAGGCTGAATTCAGAGAGAATGTTTCCAATGGCAGGGGAGCACAGAACCAGGGGCCACAGTCTAAAAATAGCGGGCAAATCATTTAAAACAGAGATGAGGAAGAATTTCTTCACTCAAAGAGTGGTGAGCCTGTGGAATTCCCTGCCACAGAGAGCTGTGAAGGCTAATTCAATAAATATTTTCAAGAGAGAATTGGATATATTTCTGAAGGCTAAGGGGATTAAGGGTTACGGAGAAAAGGCGGGGACGGGGTACTGAACTGGTAAGATCAGCTATGATCTCAGACGAAGATCAGCCATGATCTCATTGAATGGCGGAGCAGGCTCGAAGGGCCGAATGGCCTACTCCTGTTCCTATCTCTATGTTTCTATGTTTCTATAACATATACACTCACAATAAAGAAGGCGTAAACCGGGCAGTGAATAACCTAAACAATTTTTTGATAATTTGGCAACAAGGTCAAACTTGAAAGCTCGCAAGAACAAATCCAAAACAAAAATCTATGAAAAATGGTTTGACCCAGATTGCCATAACATGAGGAAAAAACTTAGAAAAATATCAAACCAAAAACACAGACATCCAGAAAACGAGGAATTACACCTTACTTATTGTCAGACACTAACACAATACAGAAACACACTCAGAACCAAAAAAGAGCAATATATTAAGAATACACTCAGCTCCATTGAGGAATCCATTGATTCCAATTGTTTCTGGGACAACTGGAATACATTACACAAAAAACAACACGCCGAATTGGCCATTCAAAATGGAGACACATGGGAAAACCACTTTGAAAAATGATACCAGAAAAACACACTAAGGCCAGAGCAACACCAAATATGCAAAAAACTGGAAAAGCTAGAAATGGCCATAAAAGGTAACCAAAACCCGCTAGACTCCATAATAACAGAAAAAGAACTTTTTGAAAAACTCAAGGACCTGCGACCAGGAAAAGCTTGCGGGGCAGACGGCATACTAAGCGAGATGATTAAACACACGGGCCTAGAAATTGGGTATAGCCCCGCCAGCACGTTTGCGCCGAAAATTTTGCGCCCGCCGCGGAGCCAGTTGTGCCCGCCCCATATTCACTTTCAGCGCCCCAAAGCGGAACCGGGCGCTGGTACATTGTGTGTCCGCCCCGCTTGGGGCGCTGAAAGTGAATTTCAGCGCTCCCGGTCCCGCTGCGCCACCCGATGCGGTGCGGCAGGCTGCTGTACTGCAGGCCTCCCCCTTCTCTTAAGGGGGAGGTGCCTGCAACGGCCGGAGCCCCGATTGCAAGTGCCGGCAAAAGAGCCCGGCACAACGGAGAAGTGCCGGGCTCCACGGAAACCAGCCGGCAATGCCGCGGGGGGGGTGGAGGAGGCCGGGGAAGGAGGTGCGGGCAGGTGGCCGCCGAAAAAGCGTCCGGCCGCACCTCCACCTTAAAGCGCCCCGCTAAGGCTGCAGTAAGGACCCGGTCTCCCGATGTTGGTAGCGGCCGCCACGGAAGAGGCGGCCGCTACTGAAGATGGGGATCGGCGTGGTTCCGGGCGGTACCGGGGCACTGCGCACACCGATGATGTCATCGGTGCCGGCGCAGCGCTGCCGGCTAACGCCAATGTTAGGGCCCACCTAATTTCGGGCGCGACGCAACTTCCGGCGCAACCCACTCTTTCGCCCCTAATTGGGCGCAAACGCAAGTGAATTTCTAGGCCCCAGACGATAAAATGAAACTGGCTATCCTAAAACTCTTCAACTTGGTTCTGAGTGTCGGTTACTTCCCTAATATCTGGAACAAAGGACTCATAACGCCCATATACAAAAGTGGGGACAAAGTCAACCCAAATAACTATCGAGGCATCTGTGTAAACAGTAACCCGGGGAAGGTATTCTGTAGCATCATAAACAAAAGACTTATAAACTTCCTTGAGGAGCACAATGTCTTGAGTAAAAGCCAAATTGGATTCCTGCCAAACTATAGAACATCAGATCATATCTTCACCCTACAGACCCTAATTGACAAACACGTTCATCAAAACAAAAGCAAAATCTACGCATGCTTTATAGATTTCCAGAAGGCTTTCGACTCCATCTGGCATGACGGTTTATTCCTGAAACTTATCGAAAGCGGGGTAGGGGGAAAAACATATGATGTAATTAAATCAATGTATACAAACAACAAATGTGCAGTTAAAATTGGAGACAAACAAACAAAATACTTCCCACAGGGGCGGGGGGTGACGCAGGGCTCGCCAATCTCACCGACACTCTTTAATATTTACATAAATGAATTGGCTAAACTACTTCAACAATCTACAGCACCCGGCCTCACCCTATATGAATCCAAAGTTAAATTCCTCCTCTATGCAGACGACCTGGTTCTGCTGTCACCAACTAAGGAGGGTCTACAGCAGAACCCGGATCTGCTGGAGTCGTACTGCCAGACTTGGGCCCTGACAATAAATCCCCAAAAAACCAAAGTCCTTGTGTTCCAGCAAAGAGCCAGACATCAGGGACCCAAAATAAATTTCACATTAGGAACAACCAAAATTGAACAAACCACTAACTACACATACTTGGGCTTAAAAATCAGTTCTACGGGAAATTTCAAACTGGCTGTGAATGAACTGAAAGAGAAAGCAAGAAGGGCTTTCTATGCCATTAAAAAATCAATCCAAATAGAAATCCCAATTAGCATTTGGCTCAAAATTTTCAAATCAATAATTGAACCAATTGCACTCTATGGCAGTGAGGTGTGGGGACCGCTAACACAACAAGAATTTGCAAAGTGGGACAAACACCCAACTGAGATCCTACATGCAGAATTCTGCAAAAGTATCCTCCGGACTCAAAGGAAAACCGTAAACAATGCATGCAGGGCAGAACTAGGCCAATATCCATTAATAATCACTATCCAAAAAAGAGCCACCAAATTTTGGAAACACCTAGAAATGAGCAACCCCCAATGCTATCATTACGAAGCCCTGAAATGCCAAGAGAGGACCATAAAGAAGAATACCCTCAGTCAACTAGTCCTGGGACTCAGTGAAGTAACTACTAACACTACTAACAATAACCAGCCCCAGGACAGTGACAGCGTAACACAAAGAATTCGACCCAACACAATCGTCGCTAAGCAAAAGGAAAAATATCTGTCATATTGGGCAGAAACAACAAAAACCCAAAGCAAACTCAATTGCTACTTGGCCCTAAACAGACAATACAACATGGCTGATTACCTGACCATGGTAAAGGATAGCTGTAGTGTCCGTGTGTAGATAAAGACACTGAAGACAGGAGTTGGTTCATAGGTATTTACTAAGCAAGTCTGGGGGAGGGGTTTTAAAGGATATACACAATACACAGGCTTATATAGCCCAAGTGGCAATTACCGGCATTACGCACACCTGGGGCTCTTAAAGGCACATACACCACAATTCCTCCCCTTCTAGCTAACTAGTACATCATATTTTAAGTAATTATTAATTACATGTTATATGCAAAATAATATACATTGCTGTATTAATTAATTATAAGTTAGTCTCTCAGGAGGCTTCCTGACTCGGTCCGGATAACGCCTCGGGGGTGTAGTAGTTTCTGGTGGTGTAGTAGGTTCCTTTGGCAAGGCTGATTTGGCTTGAATGTCAGTGTCGGGTTCATCGGGTTCCAGTATCACCGGATCGGAGGTAGATATGGGTATCTCTACTTCATCGTTTGGCGTATAGAGTTGTGGTGTAGGTTGTCCCTTTTCGGATGACTCTATGATTTGGTCAGCATAGCGCCTTATTATGCTTTCTCCGATGTCCACGGTATACATCAGTGGTCCTAGTCGTGTGCAGATAGTTCCAGGCTGCCATTTCTCGGTACGGTAGTCCCGGGCCAAAACCGGTTGGCCTATCTGGAAGGCCCTAGTTGGCCTTTCATTCATGCCCTGAAACTGCCGGTTCTCCACGTCCCTTCGGATGTTGGGCTTGACCAAATCCAGCCGGCATCTTAGGTTTCTATTGTAGAACATCATGGCGGGAGTTTGGTTGGTAACCATATGTGTTGCATTCCTATATGCAAATAAGAAGTTATCCACCTTGTGCTGAAGTTTTATGTCTTCATTACCCATGGCCTTTATGGCATTCTTGAAGGTCTGGACAAACCTTTCAGCCAATCCATTGGTGGCGGGATGGTATGGGGCGGACGTGTAGTGCTTTACCCCATTGTTCTTTAAGAATTTTCTGAATTCTTCGGACACAAATTGCGGTCCATTATCAGAACATATCTGTTCCGGCAGCCCATTCCTGGCAAATATGGTCCTTAATACTGTGATGGTTTTTTCCGTGGTGGTGGAGGACATCTTTATTACCTCCGGCCACTTGGAGTGTGCATCAACTGCGATTAAGAACATTGAGTCCATAAATGGACCAGCAAAGTCGATGTGCACCCTTTGCCAGGGAGATGAGGGCCACTCCCATGGATGTAGAGGGGCCTGTGGCGGAGCATTTTGGACCTTCTGGCATCCTAGGCAGCTCTTGGTCATGTCTTCGATGTCTCCATCGATACCTGGCCACCATACAAACGCCCTAGCTAGTTTCTTCATTTTCACTCCACCCAGATGCCCCTCGTGAAGCTCCTTTAGCACTTTATCCTGGAATTTGGGTGGAATCACCACTCTGGATCCACACATCAAGGTTCCTCGGCACACTGACAGCTGTTCTCTTCTTTGCGAGAATGCTGGCAACAATGGTTCGCCATGTGCTGGCCATCCCTTCACTGTTAAATCGTAGACCCGTGAGAGAGTAGGGTCATTTCTTGTCTCCCTTTCAATGGCAGAATTTGTCACCGGTAGACATTCCACTATGGTAGAGTGGAATATCTCTACTGGGTCTACTGTAGGTGCCTCTTCTATCATTGGCAACGGTAGGCGCGATAAACCGTCAGCATTCCCATGCTGTTTTGACCCTTTGTATTCAATGTTGTATTGGTGTGCCCCTAGAAAAAGGGACCACCTCTGTAGTCTTTGTGCCATCATAATTGGGACACCTTTTTTAGGGTTGAATATGGAGACTCCCCATACCAGGCTGAGTGCTTCCCTGTCTATCTGGGCATAGTTACGCTCAGCTGAGTTCAATGAGCGTGACGCAAAAGCTATCGGCCGTTCCGAGCCATCAGGGAATCTATGGGACAATACCGCTCCTATGCCATAAGGGGATGCATCGCACGCCAGTCTGATTGGTAGTGATGGGTTGTAATGAGCCAAAACTTTCTCGAATGTGATTAAGTCTTTACATTTATGGAAGGCACGTTTACAGTCTTCGTTCCATTTCCAAATCACTCCTGTCTGTAGAAGATCATTAAGAGGGTGTAGAATAGTTGATAAGTTCGGTAAAAATTTATGATAGTAATTTATTAATCCCAGGAATGACCTTAATTCTGAAACATTTTCAGGTACTGGGGCTTTTATAACTGCTTCAATTTTTTCAGGTGACTTATGCAACCCTTCCTTATTAATTATGTGGCCACAATATGATATCTGATTTTGGAAAAATTCGCACTTGGGGCGATTTGCTCGTAGGCCCCGTTCTTTCAGCCTAGTGAGCACCTGCTCCAAATTGGCAAGGTGCTCGTTGTCGTTTTCTCCTGTTATAAGGATGTCGTCTAGGTAGCATTGAGTCCCCGGAATCCCTTGCAGGACTTGCTCCATAGCTCTTTGCCAGATAGCTGGAGCTGATGCTACTCCAAAAACCAGTCGATTGTACTGGTACAGGCCTTTGTGTGTGTTTATTGTGAGATACTTTTTAGAGGTCTCCTCAACCTCCAACTGTAGATATGCCTGTGCCAAGTCAATTTTTGTGAAACGTTTCCCTCCGGATAGTGAGGCGAAAATATCTTCTATCCTCGGAAGAGGATACTGTACCGTGTGAAGGACCGGGTTTACAGTCACCTTAAAGTCCCCACAGATGCAAATTTTTCTCTGTTCTTCAGAGTTATTTTTCAATGCTTTTTTCATGACTGGAACGATGGGTGTTGCCCATTCGCTCCAATCTATTTTGGATAATACGCCTGCCTTTTCCAAATTCTCCAGCTCTGCCTCGACTGCCGGACGTATTGCGTACGGCACCGGTCTTGCCTTAAAAATTTTTGGAATTGCTGCATCTTCCACTTTTATTGAGGCGGTGATGCCTTTCAAGGTTCCTAGTTTCTCTTGAAACACTTCTTTGGCGTTGGCCAAGATGTCTTTTAATCGTTCAGGTATGATGTCATCATTGTTTTTTTCCTTACTGGTCACCGTCAGTGCCTGAATGGAGTGCCAGTCTAAACGTATCTTCCTTATCCATTCACGTCCCAACAACGGTGGACCACCATCTTGTAGAATGTATAAATACAACTTTTGTATTTCTTTGCCGTTGTATACCACAGGCACCCTTATTTTTCCTTTGGGGTAGACTTTCTGCCCCGTATATGTTTTTAAGATAATGGATGTGTCTTTTAGAGGTATATGCGAAAATAGCCTCTCGTAATCTCGTCGATTTATTACGGTTAGAGCTGATCCTGTATCTAGCTCCATTTTAACTGGGGACCCTGCTATTGTGAGGGTAACCCAAATGGTTTGGTAATCCTCTTTGGCAAGTACATTATGTAATTTGAGACAGCTTAGTCTCTTGTTTCCGGAGTCGCTATCGCTATTCTGGTCTTCGGAGCTATTGTCCGTCATCATTTGTACCTTCCTGTACATTTCTTTATTGATTTTTTGTTTTCTGTCAGTGGATTTATTTTGTCCAGATTGGCATACCCGTGCAATGTGTCCAATCTTACCGCATTGCCTGCATGCTTTGCCCTTGAACCAGCAGTCCCTCTGGTTATGGGTGGATCTGCCGCAGCGATAACATCTTCTGAACTCCTGTGTCATTTTATGGGTGCCGAAGTCCTGTGTCTCTTGTTGTATCTCTGCAGCTCCTTTTGCTGCTGCTTCGTATGATACAGCCATACTGAAAGCTTTGTCCAATGTTAAATCTTTTTCAGAAAGCAGTCTTTTTTGTGTTCCTTCACTTAAGAGACCGCAAACAAATTTGTCTCGAAGATAATCCGATAGTCCTGCTCCGAATTGGCAGTACTTTGATAGCTTTCTTAATTCGGTTAGGTAATCAGCGTTACTTTCATTCTTGTGTTGATTTCTCTTGAAGAACTTGAATCGTTCCGCTATCAGCAGCGGTGTTGGGTTTAAATGCTCCTGCAGGGTATCAACAATTTCTTTAAAATTCTTGTCCTTTGGTTTGGCTGGAGTGATTAAGTTTCGTAACAGCCCGTATGTCTTCGCGCCCATTAAGTTCAGAAGTACTGAAGCTTTTTTTTCATCTGCTATTCCATTTGCAGTGCAATAAACCTCTACTCTTTCCACGTATGTGGTCCAATCTTCTATTTCACCATCAAAAGCCTCAATATTACCAGATTTAGGCATTTCAGAAAAGATATGGCGCTTCCCGCGCTTTTTTTTTTTCTGTAGCAACGATATGGCGCTTCCCGTGCTTTCCCGCCGCTGCTACCGATAACAATGCTGTTTTACTGTGGTTTCTGTTTATTCACTGTTGGAGACTCGTTCCCGACGGAGGTCTAAACGCTGACCTGCTTGCCGCGCCGGCCGTCTCCCGAGTGCACCCTCCCAGTCCGTTATTGCTTGCCTCCGATTTTGCTGCCTGTCTCAGCTGTAGAGCCCGCCGCTGGAGCTCCAGCCTGACGCCCAGGAAGGATTAGCGCAGTACCTGCCACCAGCTTGGCCAGCTGGTGAAACCACAGTTTCTCTTACTTCCTTGAGTCTTCTGGACGCTGGAGGAATCGATGTCCTTGAGGTGCTGCTGAATTGCAGGTAAGTCCGTTTCCACTTCGTCGCCACTGTAGTGTCCGTGTGTAGATAAAGACACTGAAGACAGAAGTTGGTTCATAGGTATTTACTAAGCAAGTCTGGGGGGGGTTTCTAAAGGATATACACAATACACATGCTTATATAGCCCAAGTGGCAATTACTGGCATTATGCGCACCTGGGGCTCTTAAAGGCACATACACCATAATTGCTCTTAAAGGCACATACACCACAAACACCACCACCTCCAAGTGCCCCTCCAAGTCACACACCATCCCAACTTGGAAAGAGCACTTCAGCTAGTTCCACTCCCCCGCCCTTTCCCCGTAGCCCTGCAAATTCTTTTTCCTTTGGGTACTTATCCAATTCCCTTTTGAAAGCCACGATTGAATCTGCCTCCACCACCCTTTCAGGCAGTGAATTCCAGATCCTAACCAGTCGCTGTGCAAAAAAAAAACTTTCCTCACGTCCCCTTTGGTTCTTTCGCCAATGAAAAAGTGGAAATAAATTTCCCGCATTAAAGTAGACAAAACACTTTAATGAAATCTAAAAGTAATAATCAGGTTAAATTTAAAATATAGTATACATTTATATTTAAGAGATTAAAATCATTTTTTAAAATCAAATAGATTACAATAAAATTAAAGAGGGGTTAAAATGAGCTAATGTTTTTTAAGTGTGACTAAGTGTAAGAGGTTGAAGTGAATGAGAAGTTTGAGTGGAATGTGAAAGTGCTGCTCAGGTTGAACTGGGCTGAATGTGGGCCCTGGGCCTGAGGCTGGGGGAGGGGAGAGGAGGGGGACCTGGGCCTAGTCTCCAGGGCCCAACCTGCCCACTCATTCCCGCTCCCGGCGCCTCTCCGGCCCCACTTACCCCAACTCTGGGGCCTTATCGGCGGCTAGCGGGTGCCCACTCCCAGGGCGGCTCTTTCTCCATGGCTCCGGCGGGTTTTTTTAAGCCCGGTTTTCTTCCTTATAGTAATCTGGGATGTTATGATTAAGGTTATCCACCAGGTGGTGCTGTAGGCAGTGCTGCCACTAGTTAAGGTCAGGGGGTTGCTTCCTGTCAAGGTCAGCAAAGGTGGAATGCCAGGATGCAGGATGCAGGCCTGTATGTTTGCTACGCAGTTGTTAATAAAGTACCTGACTAATTCTAAGATATCGCCTCTTCGAGTTCTTGTTTCACTACATGGATTTATCACATTTGACGACGAGGTAAAAAGGACCATGAATAAAGAAGAGAAGTCTGCCGGGACTTTTAAACAACAAAATCACGAGCTAAAGTTAGCTACCAGTTGGAAGAGAGCATGACTGCCACGGTAGGAACGGTCTCCGCTTTTGATATTCCAGCACAAACCTGGGAGGAATACTGTGAAGTGTTGGGTTATTTCTTCGAAGCAAATGAAATAAATGATGCCGGAAAATGGAAAGCCATTCTGCTTCGTTCAGTGGGAAGCCAGACCTACAGTTTGATGAGGAATCTGCTCAGTCCTGAAAAGCCTGGAGACAAATCATTTGTTGAATGAGTGGCCTTGCTCAAAGAACATTTCAACCCCAAACCTAGTGAGATTGTACAGTGGTTCAAGTTTAATTCAAGGAACAGAAAAGAGGAAGAGAGTGTAATGGACTATGTAGTGGTGTTGCGTAAATTGGCACAAGATTGCAATTATGGGAACAACCTGAAGGAAATGCTGAGAGATAGGCTAGTTTGCGGAATAATTGATGACCGAATGCACCGTAGATTGTTATCCGAGACTGGGCTTACTTATGAAAAAGCATTGGAACTTGCTCAAGCCATAGAGACAGCGAACCGAGATGTAAAAGAAATACAGGGTTCAGACAGGGCTAATGCTAAGCAAGTTACAGGTCAGGTTGTTGTGCACAAGTTAAACATGCGTCAGAAACCACAACGTGAGCATGGGAATGCATGTTATAGAGGCAAGGGCGATCACTTGGCAAGTGAATGCCGGTTTCTGGAGGAAAAGTGCCACAAGTGTGGGAAACAAGGACACATAAAATGAGTTTGCAGAGCAAAATCACCTGTGGAGGAATCCAAACCAAAAGGGGGAGGAAAGCAAAACCAAGGAAGAGAAGTGAAAAAACATGGAGCACACCACATCAGCGGGGAAGCTGAGGAAGAAGAGGACATGTTCATAATGTATAGAATGTTAGAGAACATTCCAAAAGTGGCTCCTATCACATTGCAACTGACAGTAAATGGCTCTAAGGTGAACTTTGAAGTCGATACAGGGTGTGGTGTAACCATAATGAACAAGGCAGAGTACTCAAAATTGTGGAACCGTGCAAAAGTTCCAGAGTTAAAGTTTTGCTCTCTGCATCTTAAAACATATACAGGTGAATGAGTAGAAAAATTAGGTGCAGCTAATGTAACTGTGCAGCACAGGGACACAGTGAAACAGCTATCTGTAGTTATAGTATCAGGTACCGGACCAAACCTGTTAGGTCGGGGCTGGATAAAAGAACTTAAATTAGACTGGGGAGCAGTAAATCAAATAGATGAGGGCAAAAAGTTGACTTTGCAAGAAGTGTTGAGTGAACATGAGAATGTGTTCAAGGAGGAACTTGGCACATTTAATGGCCCCCCCAGCTAAGATTTATGTAGACAAGGAGGCACCGCCAAGGTTTTTTAAACAACGACCTGTGCCTTATGCCATGAAGCCAAAGGTAGAGGCTGAGCTTGACCGCCTATTGAGAGAGAACATACTGGAGCCAGTGAAATGTTCGGAATGGGCAGCTCCCATAGTACCTGTTTTGAAACCGGACAATTCGGTAAGACTCTGTGGAGATTATAAATTGACAGTCAATCGGGCGTCCAAACTAGAGCAGTATCCTATTCCCAAAACAGAGGATCTCTTTGCAAACCTGGCTGGAGGGAAGAAATTCACAAAGTTGGATATGAGTCATGCATACTTGCAGATTACACTGGATGACGAATCAAAGAAGTATGTTACCATAAATACACACAAGGGCTTGTTTACATATAACCACTTACCGTTTGGTGTCTCATCTAGTCCAGCTATCTTCCAGAGGACAATCAAAGGTGTACTGCAAGGCATTCCACATGTTTCCATCTATCTGGATGACATTCTGGTGACAGGAAGAGCTGACCAGGAGCATCTGAGCACTCAGAGAGGTACTACAGAGATTGGAGAGGGCAGGGTTATGGCTCAAGAGGAGTAAGTGCACTTTCCTGGGGAATGAGGCAGTGTTCCTGAGACACAGAGTGGACGCCACCGGGCTCCATCCACTCAAGGAGAAGGTACAAGCACTGCAGGATGCCCCTGCTCCTACCAATGTGGCTGAGTTAAAAGCTTACCTGGGACTGCTGACCTATTATAACAGGTTTTTACCAAACTTGTCAACAGTGTTAGCACCGCTTCACAAACTACTGCACAAGGAGACACAGTGGCAGTGGGGAGAGGAGCAGGGGGTTTCATTTGAACAGTCCAAGAAGTTGATGCTGTCATCGGATGTGCTGGTTCACTACAATGAAGAGAAAGACATCATTCTCTCTTGTGATGCTTCACCTTACGGGGTGGGGGTAGTTCTTTCACACCGCATGGAAGATGGAACTGAAAGACCAATAGGCTTTATGTCCCGAACTCTAACACCAGCGGAAAAAAACTATTCCCAGTTAGACAAAGAGGGGTTAGCAGTAATGTTTGGGTTACTGAGGTTCCACAAGTACATATATGGCAGGAAGTTCACCATATGTACCAATCATAAACCTCTTACCTCTCTTTTCAATGAAATGAAAGCAGTTTCACAGATGGTGTCACCCCGGATCCAGAGGTGGGCCGTGACGTTGAGGGCATATGAGTATGTCATCGTCTACAAGGCGGGCAAGTACCATGGGAATGCAAGTGCCTTGAGCCGTCTTCCACTGCCAGGCACACCTATCCGTGCAGCTCCAGAGGACAGAGTTTTGATGTTGGAGGACACTGACACGGCACTTGTGACTGCAGAGCAAGTAAGAACATGGACAGGTAAAGATGCAGTACTGCCTCGAGTTCGAGAATATGTAGTGAGGGGATGGCCACAGCACCCAGAAGGGGCTGACTTCACACCCTACAGTGTCAGGAAAACAGAGCTGAGTGTGCAGGATGGTTGCGTGTTGTGGGGAGCACAAGTGATTATTCCACAGCCAGCACAACAGTCTATCATAGGGCAACTACATCAGTGTCATCCTGGGGTCTCGCATATGAAAGCCTTGGCTAGGAGTTACTTGTGGTGGCCAAAGCTAGATGAGGAGATAGAAAATCTAGTCAAGACATGCAACACTTGTCAGGTACACAGGAATGCACCAGCAGCGGCTCCTCTCCACCCCTGGGAGTGGCCGGATAAACCATGGAGAAGATTGCACTTAGATTATGCGGGTCCATTCATGGGAAAGATGTTCCTCATAATCATTGATGCACATTCCAAATGGATGGATGTTTACCCTGTAAATTCTGCATCCTCCACTATTACTATAGACTGCCTGCATCGGAGCGTCAGTAATCAAGGGCTACCGGAGATCGTGGTAAGTGACAATGCCACTTGTTTTGTGAGTACAGAGGCAAAAGAGTTCATGAGAAAAAATGGCATAGTGCAGGTGACCTCGGCTCCATATCATCCGTCCTCAAATGGACTTGCGGAGAGAGCCGTACAAACATTTAAAGAGATGATGAAAAAAAGTGCAGAAGGGAGTTTAGCAGCCAAAGTGTCACGGGTTCTGTTCAGCTACAGAATAACACCTCAATCCACCACAGGACTCTCTCCTGCTGAGATGTTATTAGGTCATAGACTATGCTCCGCTCTTGACCTTGTCCACCCAGACCTAAAAAGGAAAATGGAAAACAGACAAAACAAACAAAAAGAGAACCATGACAAAAGAACAAAGAGCCGAAGTTTTGGAGAAGGAAATGCGGTCCTTACCAGGAATTTCAGTTATAGACCAAAGTAGATTCCTGGTTTCATAGACTCAATGACAGGTCCAGTATCATACAAGGCCATGTTGGGAGATGGTAGGGTAGTACGCAGACATGTCGATCAGATACTTACCAGACAAGGAGAAATTGAAATGAAGGTTCCAGATGCAATGGCTGAGGACAGGTTTGTCCCCAGTTATCCAAGTGCATCTGTGGTGCCACCACCATGGACAGAGACAATTCCACAGGAACCTATTCATCAAGAGGAAACCATTGTTGCAGTCAGATACTCTGAGCACTGCTCAGGAACAGCTGGTGGCTTCACCACAAACAAGCAGGGACTTTACTGTTAGACATTCACAAAGGGCTCGCAAGCCACCAGAGAGATTGATACTTACCTATTAGATTCGTCAAGTATGGAACATGGTGAATGGAGACTTCTTATGTGACCCTTAGGAATGGTTGTTTGTTAAAAAATTCATACTGAAATCTTAAGGGGGGAGGAATATAGTAATCTGGGATGTTATGATTAAGGTTATTCACCAGGTGGTGCTGTAGCCAGTGCTGCCACTAGTTAAGGTCAGGGGGTTGCTTCCTGTCAAGGTCAGCAAAAGTGGAATGCCAGGATGCAGGATGCAGGCCTGTATGTTTGCTATGCAGTTGTTAAAAAAGTACCTGGACTAATTCTAAGATATCGCCTCTTCGAGTTCTTGTTTCACTACATGGATTTATCACATTCCTCTTTGAAACAACAAGAAGCCGCATTTCCCCCTCACATGGGCGCCGTCATCTTCCTTCCGGTCCCGCGTCCTCGCGTTAAACCCACCGGCCGGTGCACCTCGCCCCGCCAACATACGTACCGCCTGACTCCCCTCGGATCAGAGGCAATTCAGTCAATTTCAGAATAAAAAGACAAGAATGAAAGACTTGCATTTATATAGCGCCTTTCACGTCCACTGGACGTCTCAAAGTGCTTTACAGCCAATGAAGTACTTTTGGAAGTGGAGTCACTGTTGTAATGCAGGAAAGGCGGCAACCAATTTGTGCACAGCATTAAATAAACTGCTCCGTGATAATTTAATCAGATCACAATTTGCTTGTTTAATAATGTTTGAATAACACTGTACATCAACATACATTTTAATTGGACAATGTAGACACAGATCAATCCGTTTGCATGGAAATATTTTAAATACAATACAGAATAATACAAATTAAAACACATTTTGGCCTGTCGAGCCTGAGTCAAATAAATTACACGTTTCAACCAACTTTTTAATTTTCAAATGCAGCTTCTGCTTAAACTTTTGTCGACACTTTCTTAAACTATGAAAACTACAATAACAGCATTTTACAGAACGTCTGTTCAGAAAATCTCATGGGAAACAATTTTTCTGTCGCTATATTATTAACACAGTATATTTTGTGATAGGTACCTTTACCAAAGCATATGTAACCAGACTGCATAAAGACAGCATCGATCCCAGCAATCTCTCACCATCAGAATAAAGGGGCTGTGACAGCTCGGTGGGACAAAGACTCACGGAGATTAAACACATTCTGCACATGCTGCAGTTTATAGCAGAGGGAACATTTTGAAATCCCAGTCAAAAGATACAATTTCAGAGCGAGAGGGTCAGACATTAGGCTACAGCAACATAGCCCCAAATCTCCAACCCTCACTGGGAGTGAGGAATTGTGGAATTTACCCTTATATTCCATCTTAATCCACACAAAAATATTATCATAAAGAGTGAAAGGTAAGAAGTATAAATATGAGTAATCTTTGAGAAAACTAGTGGTTATTGAAGGTCATTCAAATAGAAAGAAATATTTAAACTTAGTCAAATTATAAATTGGTTACCGTTATCTTCATTATGTTTCGGAACATTTTCTCAGGTGAACTTTGAAAGCTGCTGAATCCTTGAAGAATTCCCCACAATGACGGCAGGTTTCAAAGCAAGTGTGAGCTTTCAACTGATAGATGTAAGCAAAACTCTCTCCACATTCAGTACATTTACACGGCCTCTCTCCTGTGTGGATCCGCTGGTGTCTATGGAGGTGCCCTGCCTGCGTGAAACTCTTTCCACATTCAGCACATTTATACGGCCTCTCTCCTGGGTGGATCCGCTGGTGTCTATGGAGGGTCCCTGCATCTGTGAAACTCTCTCCACATTCAGCACATTTATGTGGCCTCTCTCCTGTGTGGATCCGCTGGTGTCCATGGAGGTGCCCTGCCTGTGTGAAACTATTTCCACATTCACTACATTTATGCGGCCTCTCTCCTGTGTGGATCTCCTGGTTTAGGTGAAAATCTCCTGATTTTATACATTCTCTCCTGTGGACAGATTGTGTGAATGATCCCTGCCCATTTGTGCATTGTGCAAGATACTTTATTCTGTAAGGAGGAGATTGTCCTGCTGAAATTTGTCCACTGGATTCTGCGTGTCTTCTGATGTGTTTCTGAAGAAAATCTGCAGTGGCAAAAGCAACATTGCAATGAGGGCAAGGATGACACTCATCTCAGTGCACTTGTTACCCTGCTGGAGAAGGAAGGAAGAGAAATTGTCAGCACAATGAATCATCTAGAAGTTTCTTTTGGAATTACAATTCGTGGTTATTTCAGTGTAAATGCAGGGGTCTTTAGATGTTAATATTGCGAATTTAGAGTCTCCTCCAGTGAAAGAAGTGATGAGGGGGGAATCATCAATAGTGTGTGGAGATTTAAAAAAAAATGTTATTCATTGATGGGATGTGGGCATCGCTGGCTGGCTAGGCCTGCATTTAATGCCAATCCCTAATTGCCCTTGAGAAGATGGTGGTGAGCCACCTTCTTGAACCGCTGCAGTCCATATGGTGTAGGTGCACCCACAATGCTGTTAGGAAGGGAGTTCCAGGATTTTGGCCCAGCGACAGTGAAGGAACGGCGATACAGGTCCAAGTCAGGATGGTGTGTGGCTTGGAGGGGAACTTGTAGGTAGTGATGTTCCCATGCGTCTGCGGCCCTTGTCCTTCTAAGTGGTAGAGGTTGCGGGTTTGGAAGGTGCTGTTGAAGGAGCTTTGGCGAGTTGCTGCAGTGCATCTTGTAGATGGTGCACACTGCAGCCACAGTGCGCCGGTGGTGGAGGGAGTGAATGTTGAAGGTGGTGGATGGGGTGCCAATCAAGCGGGCTGCTTTATCCTGAATGGTGTTGAGCTTCTTGAGTGTTGTTGGAGCTGCACTCATCCAGGCAAGTGGAGAGTATTCCATCACACTCCTGGCTTGTGCCTTGTAGATGGTGGAAAGGCTTTGGGGAATCAGGAGGTGAGACACTCGCCGCAGAATTCCCAGCCTCTGGCCTGCTTTTGTAGCCATAGTATTTATATGGCTGCTCCAGTTCAGTTTCTGATCAATGGTAACCTCCAGGATGTTGATAGTGGGGGATTCAGCGATGGTAATGTCATTGAATGTCATGGGGAGATGGTTAGAGTCTTGCTTGTTGGAGATGGTCATTGCCTGGCACTTGTGTGGTGCGAATGTTACTTGCCACTTGTCAGCCCAATTCTGAATGTTGTCCAGTTCTTGCTGCATATGGAAACGGACTGCGTCAGTATCTGACGAGTCTCGAATGGTGCTGAACAGTGTGCAATCATCAGCGAACATCCCCACTTCTGACCTTATGATGGAGGGAAGGTCATTGATAAAACAGCTGAAGATGGTTGGGCCTAGGACACTGCCCTGAGGAACTCCTGCGGTGATGTCATGTGATTGAGATGAATGACCTCCAACAACCACAGCAGTCCCAGCCCAGCTAACAGCTCCCAGCCCCTGACCCGCCCCCAGTCCTGCCACAGCCCTGACCCCAGTCCACAGTCACAGCCGTGCCCCCAGGACCAGCCCCACCCATTGCTCCACCGCGCCGGCCAAGTCCCGACCCCAGGCACAGCCCCGCCCCCAATCCCAGACCCCACACCCCAGTCTCAGAGAGAGAGAGTGGGGGAGAGAGAGGGCAGAGAGAGACCGTGGGGCAAAGAGAGAGAGAGTGGGGCAAAGATAAGGGAGGGAGTGGGGCAGAGAGAGAGAGATAGGGGCAGAGAGCGCGAGTGGGGAAGAGAGAGGGGGCAGCGAGAGAGAGAAATGGGCAGAAAGACAGAGAGGGACAGGGAGAGAGAGAGACTGGGGCAGAGAGAGAGAGAGTGGGGCAGAAAGAGAGCGAGTGGGGCAGAAAGAGAGAGACAGTGGGACGGAGAGAGAGAGAGTGGGGCAGAGAGAGAGAGAGAGAGTAGGGCAGAGAGAGAGAGAGAGTGGGGCAGAGAGAGAGAGAGCGAGTGGGGCAGAGAAAGGCAGAGAGGGGCAGAGAGAGGGAGAGTGGGGCAGAAAGAGAGAGAGTGGGGCAGAGAGAGAGAGATTGGGGCAGAGAGAGAGAGAGTGGGGCAGAGAGAGAGAGAGAGAGAGTGGGACAGAGAGAGAGTGGGGTAGAGAGAGAGAGAGAGTGGGGCAGAGCGAGAGATAGAGAGTGGGGCAGATAGAGAGAGAGTGGGGCAGATAGAGAGAGTGGGGCAGAGAGAGAGAGAGAGAGTGGGGCAGAGAGAGAGAGAGAGAGAGTGGGGCAGAGAGAGAGAGAGAGTGGGGCAGAGAGAGAGAGTGGGGGAGAGAGAGAGAGAGAGAGAGTGGGACAGAGAGAGAGAGAGTGGGGGCAGAGAGAGAGAGAGTGGGGCAGAGAGAGAGAGAGTGGGGCAGAGAGAGAGAGAGAGTGGAACAGAGAGAGAGAGAGTGGGGCAGAGAGAGAGGGAAAGTGGGGCAGAGAGAGAGAGAGTGGGGCAGAGAGAGAGAGAGTGGGGCAGAGGAAGCTGGGGCAGAGAGCGTGGGGTGGAGAGAGGGAGAGAGATTGGGGCAGAGAGAAAGGCAGAGAGGGAGCAGAGAGAGGAAGCAGGCAGAGAGAGAGGGGGGAGGCCGAAAGAGAGAGGAGATCGGAGGGGGAGAGAGAGAGAGAGGGAGGGGGTCAGGAAGTTGGGTGGGGTGAGGGGCTCAGGAAGTTGGGTGGGGGTGGGGAGGGTGTCAGGAAGTTGGGCGGGGTAGGGAGGTCAGGAAGTTGTTTGGGGGGTGGGAGATGGTCTTAACCCGCGAGGGTGAGCCCTGTCTGTTCGAAGTGAGCTCTGTTCTGTCTGGAGTACTGTGGTGATTATTCTTTATGTTTACTAAGAAGTATTGTGATTGGTTGTTTGTTTCCTGCCTTTGAGATGTATGCTGTGAGCTCATTGGTAGTTGATTGTCATGTGATTTGTGGTGGCCATCTTAAATTCAGTTCTTTCCAGCCTTGCTTGGGACTGGGTGTTGAAGATGTGCTACAGGATTTTTAAAGTTAATAAAGCCTAGATTAGAAAGGCAAATCTATTCTTTATTTCAATTTATTAACTTTATGTCAGAATGGAGCGATATCTTCAACCAGAACGATTCAATGCTGACCCTAATTCTGCAGGAGTGGATGATAAATGGAAACACTGGTATTGTACATATAAAAACTTTTTGGGCGTGTTGGATCAAGATTCTCTAAATAAGCTGAATATGCTGATCAACTACATTGCTCCGGATGTGTATAAGTATATTTTGGACTGTAAAACTTACGAAGTGGCTATTTCTACATTGGAAAAGATTTTTGTTAAACCAAAGAATGAGGTATTTGCACATCACCTTCTATCTGCCCGTAGGCAGCAGGTGGGAGAATCTTTGGATACTTATTTACAAGCACTTCGGTGCCTTAGTGTTAACTGTAATTATAAGGCTGTGACAGCTGAAGAATATAAGGAAGAATCGGTACGGGATGCTTTTATTAATGGATTACTGTCTAGATCAATTCATCAGCGGTTGTTAGAAAATAAGACTTTGGATCTTAAGAGTGCTTTTGAGCAAGCTTCTACATTGGATGTGGCTCAGAGAAGTTCGGATTCTTATGCTCTTTTTAATCGGCCTGCGACTGTGGTTTCAGCAGTTCCGGATGAAAAGGAATTATGTGGACTTAATAGGAGTGGTTTACTAGATTCTGAAACAGTTTCTACTTTGGCGGCTGTTGCCTCTAGGATTCAGAAGTGTTATTTTTGTGGGAATGTCCGGCACCCTCGTCTGAAGTGTCCTGCTCGGGAGGCTGTGTGTAGTAAATGCGGCAAGAGAGGTCATTACGCACGTGTGTGTAAATCATCAGGTTCAATTACCTCCTCTGTGACTATTCAGCCTTTAGATAGGGCGTTTATTGCATCAATTTCTGCTGCATTTGCTCATGGCCTAAACAAAGCTATAGTTACGGCCCAAATCAATGGGTTGGAAGTGAAGGCCCTTATAGATACGGGCAGTACCGAGAGTTTTATAAGTCTTCAGTTTGCGAAGGAGAAGCATTTGAAAATTTCGCCTGTTACGTATCAGGTGTGTATGGCTCAGACGACTTTCACTTCACAAGTAGCTGGTTGTTGCCTTGTGAAATTGATTCTTCTAGGTAATACGTATACTGATATACGCCTATCTGTTTTGCCTAATCTCTGTGCGGATATTTTGATTGGTCATGATGTGCTTCAGTTACACGAGTCTCTTAGTCTTCCATTTGAAGGGACTAAGCCACCTTTATCTATTTGTGGATTAACCTTTTTATCCATTTCTCCATATCACTTTTTTCCAATTTGATGCCGGATTGTAAGCCAATTGCTACCAAGTCAAGAAGGTATAGCAGTCAGGATAGAGAATTTATTAATTCTGAAGTTCAACGTCTCTTATTGGAAGGAATCATTGAACCTAGTTGTTCGCCTTGGTGAGCACAGGTAGTTGTCACGACTAACGAGAGACATAAGAAACGAATGGTGATAGACTATTCCCAAACTATTAATAGGTATACTCAATTAGATGCGTACCCCTTGCCTAAGATTGATGAGCTTATCAACAAAGTATCTCAGTATAAGGTTTTTAGCACTATTGACTTAAAGAGTGCTTATCATCAGATTCCTATTGTTAAGAAGGATCAATCATATACGGCCTTTGAGGCTGGTGGAAAGCTGTATCAGTTTTGCCGAATACCATTTGGTGTTACTAATGGTGTTGCTTGTTTTCAACGGGCAATGGATGCTTTTATAAGTGATAACTCTCTCTCTGACACCTTTTCATACTTAGATGACATCACAGCGTGTGGCAAATCAAGGGTGGAGCATGATTCTAATTTAAAAAGATTCCTTCAAGCTGCGGAAAAAGTTGGTTTAACTTTTAATAAAGAGAAGTGTATCTTTTCGACCACTGAGGTAAATCTATTGGGGTATATTATCTCGGGAAACAAGATTAAACCAGATCCAGAACATCTGCGAACATTGATTGATTTACCTTGTCCTACTAATTCTAAGACTTTGCAACGAGTTGTTGGACTGTTTTCTTATTATTCTAATTGGATTGCAAATTTTTCACAGAAGATCCGGCCTCTTATTCGGGTTACGACATATCCTCTATCATGGGAGGCCAGGACGTGTTTTGATAATTTTAAAAAGGATATCCTTGGAGCAGTTGTGCATTCTATTGATGAGCAGGTTCCTTTTGTGATTGAGACGGACGCTTCTGATTTTGCAATTGGGGCTGCTCTGAACCAAAATGGAAGACCTGTGGCCTTTTTCTCACGTACCTTGAACAACAGTGAAAAAAGGCATTCTTCAATAGAGAAAGAGGCGTATGCAATAGTAGAAGCACTGCGTAAATGGAGACATTATTTATCGGGGCGACATTTTACGTTGGTAACTGATCAAAAGTCTGTGTCCTTTATGTTTGATGTCAAACATTTTGGAAAGATTAAGAATGATAAAATAATGAGGTGGAGGATTGAGTTGGCATGTTACCATTTTGATATAGTTTATCGTCCGGGGAAGGATAATGTTGCTGCTGATGTGCTGTCGAGGCCTTATTGTTCTGTGATTCATGGAGATACGCTTATTAATCTTCACAATGCCTTATGCCATCCTGGGTTTACGAGGATGATACACTTCGTACGCAGTAAGAATTTGCCCTTTTCAGTTGAAGACGTCAAGCGGATGACTTCATCATGTTCTATCTGTGCTCGGTGTAAACCGAATTTCTTTAAGCCTCAACGAGCTCATCTTATAAAGGCTACTTCTCCTTTTGAATGTTTGAGCGTCGATTTTAAGGGGCCTCTTCCTTCAACTACTCAAAACCGATATATATTTACTGTTGTGAATGAGTTTTCAAGGTTCCCTTTTGCTTTTCCTTGCGCAGATGTATCAGCTGCTACAGTTATCAAATGCCTGACTCAACTTTTTGTCATCTTTGGGATGCCTGCGTATATCCATTCGGATCAGGGAAGCTCTTTTATGTCTTCCCAGTTAAAGGAATACCTTCAGAGTTGGGGAATTTCTACTAGCAGAACTACCCCATATAATCCCCAGGGTAATGGACAGTGCGAACGATACAATGGGGTGATCTGGAAGGCAGTTATGTTGGCTTTGACATCCCGGAACCTTAAGAATACACAGTGGGAAATGGTACTGCCTGATGCCCTGCATTCCATTAGATCATTGCTTTCAACGGCTACTAATGTGACCCCCCATGAAAGGCTCTTTAACTATCCACAGAGATCTACTATGGGATATTCGGTACCTTCATGGCTTACTATGCAGGGACCTGTGCTGCTTCGACGCCATGTTAGATTGTCAAAATATGATCCTTTAGTGGAGTAGGTGGAGCTGTTGGAGGCAAATTCCCAATATGCTCATATTCGATTCCAAGATGGGAAAGAAAGTACCGTTTCAATTAAAGACTTGGCTCCTTGTGGTGGCCAGCCCTCTTCTGAGGATATTAACAATAGTCATGATTCAGATAATGTGGATGCTGTTACAGATACTACGAATATTTCCAATCCGATTGCAGATAATTATACTTCTATTAGTCAGCCCTCGATGGATGTTCATGACCATCCCAGTTTACCTCCTGATGGGATTTCTAATCCGGAAACCGTTGAAAATCGGGATATGGATAGCCTTCCTGCAGAAGATACTTCTGTGTCTCCTGGTGTGGGAGGGCAAGGAATTTCACCAAGGTTAAGAAGGTCGACACGAACAAGATATCCGGTCGACCGATTGAAAATGGACTTTTAAATTGATAGTAATGTTTTAAAATTGTTGAAATATTATATTATATTGTTTTAGTTGAGAGATACTTAACACTTATGCGCAATGTTACTATTTGTTGTTGCTCACTTAGTATTGTGTCATGTTGAATAGTTTTATTTTTGTCTGTGCATAGTTTTAGTTGTAAATAATTAATTATAAATTGTAAAGGTTATTTAGGTTGGAGTATATTTTAAAAGGAGGGGTGAATGTGGTGATTATTCTTTATGTTTAGTAAGAAGTATTGTGATTGGTTGTTTGTTTCCTGCCTTTGAGATGTATGCTGTGAGCTCATTGGTAGTTGATTGTCATGTGATTTGTGGTGGCCATCTTAAATTCAGTTCTTTCCAGCCTTGCTTGGGACTGGGTGTTGAAGATGTGCTACAGGATTTTTAAAGTTAATAAAGCCTAGATTAGAAAGGCAAATCTATTCTTTATTTCAAGTACGCAGTCAGAATGGCTCAAATTACACTTTGCAAAGTAACTGATTATGTAGGCTGGGAGGATCTAATTACACATTCCAGAGAAACTGCTGGGTGTGTCTTGTCCACCAAGGGGACCAATCAGCAATCAGGACTTGTCATCCAAGGGAACCAATCAAATCTTTAGGCGTTGCAAATAAACACATCCTTTAAAGAATACTACCAAAGATTTCAAGGTTCATGCATTTAGTCTTTGAAATCCTCCAAGGAACAAGGTAGATATCAATACTCTTTCAACAACTTTTATAAACCAGTGTGAAAATCAGTTTTCTTAAAACGGGACAGAAAATTAAACAGCAAGTGTTGAATAAAAGAGCAGGGGAACTGGCTGGGAGTTGCCAGTGGCCCCAACAGTGCAATGAAGCTCACTGTATCTTTATAAATAACAACAACAATTTATATTTATATAGCGCCTTTAATGCAGTAAAACGTCCCAAGGCACTTCACAGGAGTATTATAAGGAGAACAACCCCAGCTTCTTTAGACTCTATACATAACATAAGAACATAAGAGTTCTGATGAAGTGTCATCGACCTGAAACATTAACTCTGTTTCTCTCTCCACAGATGTTGTCTGACCTGCTGAGTATTGCCAGCATTTTCTGTTTTTATGTTATATTATATAAGAACATAAGAATTAGGAGCAGGAGTCGGCCATACGGCCACTCGAGCCTTCTCCACCATTCAATAAGATCATGACTGATCTTCAACCTCAACTCCATTTTCCCGCCCGATCTCCATATCCCTTGATTCCCCTAGATTCCAAAAATCTATCTCAGCATTGAATATATTTGTTGTGTATGTACCTTTAAGGGAATAACTGGTCTCTGGCTGCAGTACCGGCAGTGACCACCCCTGTATAAAAGGCCCTAGCAGGCTTCTGTAGTTTCAGTTTCCAGGTTGTCTCCATTCAGTAAAGACTTGTTATAATCAACTCCTGCAGTCCGTGTCTCAATTATACACGGACATAATACTGGCGACAAGTAAGAAACGAACTTACCTGCAACTCGGCAGCACCTCAGACGATGTTATTGAAGGTCGGAGCCAGAAGAATGAAAAAAAAATAATCCAAAGAAACTCAAGAAACGGGAGTCGACCGTGGGCAACCGCCCTCCAAATCATCGAATTGAAAAGTTACAGGAGAGACTGTCGAGAGCCAGGCTTGGTTCTCCAGTCTGTGGTTTCCCAGCTAATCGGGCTGGTGGCAGGTAGTGCACTGATCCTTCCTGAGCTGCGGCGGGCGAGAGCTCGATCGGGTGGCTCTGCAATGGGGCCGGGCAGCGTTCGGACCTAAGAAGAGGGAGGGAAGTGTCCCAGAGGGTCCGCTCCATGACAGGAATGGTTCTTCAATTACGGAGCAAATATTGAAGCGCGTTAGAAAAATAAAAATACCGCGGAGAGCAGCGTTGGCAGCAGCGATTGGGGAGGCGCGAAGACCATAGGGCGTCGCCATTACAGGATAGTAAAATAAATATAATCGCCAGCAACAGTGTTGGCAGCAGCGGCAGCGGCGGGAAAGCGCGGGAGGCGCCATCTTAACTCGGCAGGGAAGAAGGAAAGGCGCGGGAGGCGCCATCTTAGATTTTCAAGATGCCAAAGACTGGCGATATCACTGCCTTCGATAATGCAATAGAAGACTGGACCACATATGTGGAAAGAGTCGAGGTATATTGCGAGGCAAACGAAATGGCCAATGAGAAAAAGGCATCTGTATTGCTAAATTTAATGGGCGCAAGAACGTACGGCCTATTGCGGGACCTGATTACTCCAGCCAAACCGAAGGCGAAGAGTTTTAATGAAATTGTTGCTATCCTACAGGAACACCTAAATCCTACACCGCTGCTGATAGCAGAAAGATTTAAATTCCACAGGAGAAATCAGCATAAAAATGAGAGCAATGCTGATTACCTTACGGAACTACGCAAGCTATCAAAGCACTGACAGTTCGGAGCAGGACTGGCAGATACCTCACGGGACAAATTTGTCTGTGGACTCCTGAGTGAAGGAACCCAGAAGAGGTTACTCTCAGAGAAAGAGCTGACGCTAGATAAAGCTTTCAGTGTGGCAGTATCGTACGAAGCAGCAGCAAGGGGAGCTGCGGAAATACAACAAAAGCCACAGGAATACGGCACCCACGAAATGACACGGGGATTTGCAAAGTGTTATCGCTGCGGCAGAACAAACCATGACCAGAAGGACTGCTGGTCCAAGGACAAAATATGGAGGCAATGCGGAAAGATGGGACACATTGCACGAGTTTGCAGGTCTGGGAAGAAGACCAACGACAACAAAAAGGCTACTAAGGAACCGTACAGGAAAGTACAAAAGATGACGGACAGTAGTTCCGAAGACCAGATGAGCGATAGTGAATCCGGGAACAAGAGACTAAGCTGTCTCAAACTTCACAACGTAATCGCAAAAGAGGATCACCGAACCATTTGGGTCACCCTCACGATAGCAGGGTCCCAAGTCAAAATGGAATTGGATACAGGATCAGCTCTAACCGCCATGAATCGACGAGACTACGAGCGGCTATTCTCACACATACCCTTGAGAGAGACATCCATTGTCTTGAGGACGTATACGGTGCAAAAAGTATACCCCAGAGGAAAAATAAGGGTGCCTGTCGAATACAATTGCAAGAAAATACAGAAATTGTATCACTACATTCTGCAAGATGGTGGACCACCATTATTGGGACGTGAATGGATAAGAAAGATAAGTTTAGACTGGCACTCCATTCAGGCACTGACGGTGGCTGGTAAAAAGGATGACGACGTCACTCCTGGACGATTGTCAACAATCTTAGCTGACGCCAAAGAGGTAATTCAACAAGAACTGGGCACTCTTAAAGGCGTAACCGCCTCGATGAAAATAGAGGAGAATGCAATTCCCAAGTTTTCAAAGCAAGACCGGTACCATATGCAATTCGCCCAGCCGTCGAGGCAGAGCTGGAGAATCTGGAGAATGCAGGCGTGTTATCGAAGGTAGACTGGAGCGAGTGGGCGACACCCATCATTCCTGTCATGAAAAAAACGTTAAACAACAATTCTGAGGAGCCAAGGAAGGTTCGCATCTGTGGGGTCTTCAAGGTGATGGTGAACCCAGTCCTTCACACAGTACAATATCCTCTTCCAAGGATAGAAGATATTTTCGCCTCACTATCTGGAGGGAAGCGTTTTACAAAAATTGACCTAGCACAAGCATATTTGCACATGCAGGTTGAAGAATCCTTTAGGAAGTATCTCACGATAAACACTCACAAAGGTCTTTACCAGTATAATCGACTGGTATTCGGAGTAGCATCAGCTCCGGCGATATGGCAAAGAGCAATGGAACAAGTCCTGCAAGGTATTCCGGGGACTCAGTGTTACTTGGACGACATTCTAGTGACAGGTGAAGATGACAGTGAAAACCTGGCCAACCTAGAGCAGGTGCTCACTAGACTACGTGTACATGGGCTACGAGCCAATCGCCCCAAGTGCGAGTTTTTTAAGAAACACATATCATATTGTGGCCACGTGATTGATGAAGAGGGGTTGCATAAGTCCCCTGACAAAATTGAAGCGGTAGTTAAGGCTCCAGCGCCTGAAAATGTGCCGCAACTGAGGTCATTCCTCGGATTGGTGAATTACTACCATAAGCATTTGCCGAATTTGTCCACAATTCTGCATCCACTGAACGCCCTACTACGTCGGGAGTAGCATGGAAATGGAGCGATGAAAGCAAGCGAGCCTTTCAGAAGAGTAAGGACCTAATCACTTCAAGAGAAGTATTGGCTCACTACAACCCATCACTATCGATAAGACTGGCGTGTGATGCGTCTCCCTACGGCATTGGGGTGGTACTGTCACATAAATTCCTTGATGGTTCAGAGAGGCCGATAGCTTTTGCGTCACGCTCATTAACTTCAGCCGAGCGTAACTACGCCCAGATTGACAGAGAGGCCCTCAGCCTGGTGTCGGGGGTGAAGAAGTTCAATCACTACATGCACGGTCAGAAATTTACTCTACTAACTGATCATCAACCTCTCGTCTCCATTTTCAACCCTCAGATGGGCGTACCGATAATGACGGCACAACGACTACAGAGGTGGTCCCTTTTCCTAGGGGCTCACCAATATGACATCGAGTATAAAGGAACTAAACAGCATGGGAATGCTGATGGATTGTCGCGCCTACCGTTGCAGACGGTGGAAGAAGAACTGGCAGTGGATCCAGTGGAGTTATTCCACTCGACTATAGTCGAATGTCTCCCTGTGACGAATGCAAACATAGAAAAGGAAACACGAAATGACCCGACACTCTCCTGGGTCTATGATTTAATGGTGAAGGGATGGCCAGCACATGGCGAACCACTGCTGCCAGCATTCTCGCCGAGAAGAGAACAGCTGTCAGTGTGCAGAGGAACCTTGATGAGTGGATCCAGAGTAGTAATTCCACCGAAATTGAAGGATAGAGTGCTCAATGAGCTTCATGAGGGTCATCTGGGAGGGGTAAAAATGAAGAACTTAGCCAGAGCGTTTGTGTGGTGGTCGGGAATCGATAGAAAAATGGAAGAGATGACCAAGAGCTGTACAGGATGCCAGAAGGTCCAAAACGTCCCACCACAAGCCCCTCTACATCCATGGGAGTGGCCCTCATCTCCATGGCAAAGGGTGCACATTGATTTTGCTGGTCCCTTTATGGACTCGATGTTTTTAATTGCGGTGGATGCACATTCAAAGTGGCCAGAGGTAATAAAAATGTCCTCAACCACCACAGAAAAAACTATCACAGTCTTACGAACCATATTCGCCAGGAATGGGCTGCCTGAACAGATTTGCTCCGACAATGGACCACAGTTTGTGTCTGAAGAGTTCCGGAGGTTCTTAAAGAACAATGGTGTTAAGCATTACACATCCGCCCCATATCATCCAGCCACTAATGGATTGGCCGAGAGGTTTGTTCAAACATTCAAGAAGGCTATCAAGGCAATGTGTAATGAAGATATACCCCTACAACACAAGGTGGATAACCTCTTGTTTGCCTACCGGAATGCGACACATGCGGTTACCAACCAAACTCCAGCCATGATGTTCTTCAATCGAAGACTACAATGCTGCTTGGATTTGGTTAAGCCAAACGTCAGAAGAGATGTGGAGAACAGGTAGTTTCAGAATATGAAGGAAAGGCCGACCAGGAGTTTTAAGATAGGTCAACCAGTTTTGGCCCGGGACTACCGCACAGAGAAATGGCAGCCAGGAACGATCTGCACACGGCAAGGACCTCTAATGTATACTGTGGACGTTGGAGAGAGCATTGTAAGATGCCATGCTGACCAGATTCTAGAGTCACTGGAAAACGTCAACTCCACACCACGATCTGATACACCTGGCGATGAAACCGAAGTACCAATTGCATCTACCGCAGAATCGGTGATACTGGAAGCAGACGAACCAAACAACGACATTGATCCCGACTCAACCTTGCCAGAAGAACCTGATATCCCAAAGAGGCGTTATCCAGACAGAATCAGGAAGCCTCCTCAAAGACTGAACTTATAATTGCTTAACTTCAACCAATGTATCTAGCAACCGTAATTGTATTTGTAATTAGTTATTATATGTTGTTAAATGAATGTTATGTACTGTTTATCTAAAAGGGGAGGAATTGTTGTGTATGTACCTTTAAGGGAATAACTGGTCTCAGACTGCAGTACCGGCAGTGACCACCCCTGTATAAAAGGCCCTAGCAGGCTTCTGTAGATTCAGTTTCCAGGTTGTCGCCATTCAGTAAAGACTTGTTATAATCAACTCCTGCATTCCGTGTCTCAATTATACACGGACATAATAATATTCAATGACTCAGCATCCACAGCCCTTTGGGGCAGAGAATTCTAAAGATTCACAACTCCCTGAGTGAAGAAATTGCTCCTCATCTCAGTCTTAAATGGCCAACCCCTTATCCTGAGATTCTGCCCCCTAGTTCTCGACTCTCCAGCCAGGGGAAACAGCCTCTCAGTCTACCCTACAATCACCCTCAGAATCTTATATGTTTCAATGAGATCACCCCTCATTCTTCTAAACTCCTGTGTATAGGTTCAATCTACTCAATCTTTCCTCATAGGATAACCCTTTCATCCCAGGAATCAATCTAGTGAACCTTTGTTGCACCGTCTCTAAGGCAAGTATATCCTTCCTCAGATAAGGTGACCAAAACTGTGCACAGTACTCCAGGTGTGGTCTCACCAAAGCCCTGCATAATTGTAGCGAGACTTCCTTAATCTTGTACTACAGCCCCCTTGCAATAAAGACCGTCTTGCCATTTGCCATCCTAATTGCTTGCTGTACCTGCTTGCTAACTCGGTGCTTCCTGTGTGAGGACACCTAAATCTTTCTGAACACCAACATTTCATAGTTTCTCACCATTTAAAAATCTTCTGTTTTTCTATTCTTCCTACCAAACTGAATAACCTCAGGTTTCCTCACATTATACTCCATCTGCCACCTTATTGCCCACTCACTTAACCTGTCTATACCCCTTTGCAGGCTCTTTATGTCCTCCTCACAGCTTACTTTCCCACCTAGTTTTGTAATGTCAGCAAACCTGGGTACTTTACACTCGGTCCCTTCATCTAAGTTATTAATATAAATTGTGAATAACTGAGGCCCAAGTACTGATCCTTGCGGCACCCCACTAGTTACAGCCTGCCAACCCGAAAATGATGCGTTTATCCCTACTCTCTGTTTCCTGTCCGTCAACCAATCCTCTATCCATGCTGATAAATTAACTTCAACCGCATGAGCCCTTATCTTGCATAACAACCTTTTATGTGGCACCTTATCGAATGCCTTTTGGAAATCCAAATTTACTATCTACCCTGCGAGTTACATCCTCAAAAAACTCTAATAAATTTGTTAAACACGATTTCTCTTTCATAAAACCATGTTGACTCTGCCTAATGATATTACAATTTTCTAAATGCCCTGTTACCACTTCCTTAATAATGGATTCCAGCATTTTCTCGACAATTGATGTCAAGCTAATTGTACGGTAGTTCTATGTTTTCTCTCTCCCTCCTTTCTTGAATAGTGGTGTTACATTTGCTACCTTCCAATCCGCTGGGACTGTTCTAGAATCTAGGGAATTTTGGAAAATTACAACCAATGCACCCACTATCTCTGCAGTTATCGCTTGTAGAACCCGAGGATGTAGGGGTCCAGGGGATGTGTTGGCTTTTTGTCCCATTATTTTCTCAAGTACTTTTTCTCTACTGTTCTGAATCATTTCCCTTCCTTTCATTTGCCCCTTGGTGCCCCACTATTTTTGGTATGTTTTTTGTGTCTTCTACTGAGAAAATAGATACAAAATATTTGTTTAAGGTCTCTGCCATTTCCTTATTCCCCATTATAATTCCTCCTGTCTCAGCTCCTAAAGTATCAATGCTTACTTTTGCTACTTTCTTCTGTTCTACATACTTGTAGATACTCTTACAATCTGTTCTTATATTTCTTGCTACTTTACTCTCCTATTCTATTTTGTCCCTTTTTATCAATGTTTTGGTCATTCTTTGATGGTCTCTAAAGCTTATTGCTATTCTTTGTAACATTATAAGCCTCTTTTAATCCAATACTATCCTTAACTTCTTCAGTTAGCCAAGGATGGATCAGTTTTCAACAGGAGTTTTTAATTCTCAATGGAATGTATATTCACTGAGAATATTGGAATATGTTTTTAATAGTTTGCCACTGTTTATCTTGCATCTTTTCTTCTAATCTAATTTCCCAATCTACCATAGGCAACACACGACTCATATCTGTGTATTTTGGTTTTATTTAAGTTTAAGACACTAGTTCAGACGTAAGTATTTCACTCTCAAGCCCAATGTGATATTCTATCATATTATGATCACTCTTTCCCAGAGGATCCTTTACTGTGAGATAACTGAAGTCTCCCATCCCTGGTATGATTCTGGTAAATCTCCTTTGCAACTTCTCTAAGGCTTTAACATTCCTTCTAAAGTGTAGTGCACAGATTTGGACACAATAGTCTAGTTGAGGCCTAAACAGTGATTTATAAAGGTTTACCATAATTTCCTTGCACTGGTACTCCATGCCTCTATTGATAAAGTCTAGGGTCACGAATGATTTATTAATAGCCTGAACAATATTCCCTGCCACCTTCAAAGATTTGAGTATGAATCCCAAGGTGTCTGTTCCTGCACCCACTTTAAAATGTTATCATTTAATTTATGTTGCCTCTCGTCAGTTTTCCTTCCAAATGCATCACTTCACACTGTTCTGCATTAAATTTCATCTGCCATGTGACTTCCCATTTCATTAGTCTATCTACATCTTCCTGAAAACTTCTACTATCCTTTTCACTGTTTACTACGTTTCCAAGCTTTGTGTCATCTGCAAACATTGAAATTATGCCTCCAATAGTCAAAGTCTAGATCATAAATATGTATCAGAAAGAGCAGGGGTCCTAATACTGACCCCTGGGGGATACCACTGTATACTTCCCTCCAGTCTCATAAACAACCATTCAGCACTACTCTTTGCTTTCTGTCTCATGGCCAATATTGAATCAACGCTAACATTTCCCCTTTGATCCCATGGGCTTCAATTTTGCTAACAAGTCTATTACATCGCACTTTATCAAACACCTTTGAGACTGAAACAGAAAACAAATGATACTTTGGCTACAGTTCCCAATTTTGGTCAGAATCCTTACATTTTGGTTCTTGTTTTGACACCGACATTGTGGTCCATTTGATACCGAGTTCCTTGACATATTCATCACCATACCAGACCAGCAGCTCGCACTGAGGAGGAACGGGCTTGCAGGTCCTGTAATAAATTTTGCCACAGTGCTGAAAGGCTACAAGGTTCTGCTCCTCCTCCTTTCTGGCACACTTAACAAACCTGGAAGATAACATACAAATATCTAAGTGTCCAAAAATAAGTTGAAATTGTTAAATGAATACAGAATGTTTAGTGAGTTAGAATGAGAGAACATGCCCCCAGCCATGGACAAATTTCAATTTCAAACACACTGTCAGGAGTGGACACTCAGTGGGGACCAATCACTTCAGTGTAGATACGAAAGATAATGGCCCCAATATTTCTAAGGAGGGAGTGTCTGACGGGGGTTGGGGGAGGTGCAGCGATCTTGAAATACAGGTTTCCCAGAGTTCCTGTTGAATTTAATGCCCAGAGCTGATTAAAAAATTTGGCTCATTTTCCCAGCCACAACCACCCAGAATGAAAGGCTGACTGGTTGTTGGGTGGGATATTGTACTGGATGGATCATATGAAATGGGACAAATGATCTTCTTCATCCGCTACTACCTTGTGATCCTCACAATATGGTATCAGTCTTCCCTCACCTCATCCAATTTGATGTAGATTCATCCTTCGCATCAATGTATCCAAAATCCTTGTTGGATTTGATGATCTGCAGAAAAGTATTTTGATAAAAAGACTCGATTAATAAAAAAATTAAAAGCAACTTTATCTTTATATTAGACTGTCATAAGGCTTAACACGTATTGCAAGATTCTATTACATCGCCTCCCACGTCTTTGAGTAAAAATTGACCTTCCTTTACCTGTGTTCTGTGATTATACCTTTTTATCTGAGTGCCCAGTTCAACACGATGGCTGGGACTGAAATGATGTAGCATAGGAGCTCGAAAAATAGTATAATGGTGCTGAACAGTTTCAGGAAGCTTTGTAAAGTCGGGAAAGGTCCCTGAATTACTGCATTGTCAGAGCGCCCAGGATTTGGCAACTACTGTTCAATACATTCTGAAACTAGGAATGATGAGAGTTGGTTGAGGTGACACCTGACTCACCTCTGTTCATAAATACAATGACAGCAGGCTCTGGGAATCTCCTGGAGCTGCTTTAATAGGATAATACCTGAATTAGAGCAGCAGCACTAAATTAATCATAAGATGAACAAAGTACAAGGGACTGGAATGTAGGCTCATTCTTAGTTGACTTTGGCTCCAGTACAAAGCCATTGGATTAAAATGATAACAGCTACAAGGCCATCCAATGCCAACAGGCTCTATTCCTCAAAAACAGGAGTGGGGAATCAAGCTAAGAATGCAATAGACAGAGGCCTAGAAATTGGATAATTCCCAAAAACAGGTGCGGGCAGCACGATGTGCCCACGCCCGTTCAAAGTAGTGCAGGCAGCACATAAAATTCACGCTGCCTGCTCATTAGAATGATTGTAGCGCTGAAATGTGCTGCTGATTGTCTTCGTGCTGATTCAGGGGGCCAATATTGGGTGGAGTCTAGTGACCAATAAAGGTTGTTCAAGGCTCTAATACAGGGGAAGTGCTTTTTTGCACAAACAGCTCATTGTCATTGTGGAGAAAACCATGGCCCAATAGCCAAGAAAAAGGGCAAGGAGATTTTCTGATGTGGCACTGGAGGCCTTGATCCTGGAGGTTCTATGACATCCTCAGGTCCTCTACCAACAGGGGGCAGGAGGCCCGCGGACACAAGAAGGCTGTGGGTGGAGACTGCTGAAACCGTCAGTATGATGAGTATTGTCAGCAGAACCTGGATCCAGTGCCACAAAACCTTTAGTGACCTCACACGACTGGTCAAGGTGAGTAAATGCATCTTCAAATACCATATCCCACTATCTGTGCCATGAATCGCACACACTGTTCAATGCACCACACCCCCATCAGTCACCTACCAACAATCTCTAGCCAGCACCACTCATACCTCACACACTTACCACTGATGCAAGACTTACACCCGCATCTCACACCTTGCACAAATTGCCTGGTATTCAACCATGGCAGGCACATCACCCAAACATATTGTACCACACTCACTGACACTTCCCTTTCTCTTGCAGGCCAAGTTGGCACACAACCTCTGGGAGCACCAGCAGATGGGTGAAGGGTCATCGGGTGGCAGTACTGTCAACAAGGGCAAACGGCGATGACGAAGTCCAGCACTGCCTTCAGTGCGCCAGTGCAGCCTTCAGTCGCCTCAGGAAGAGAGTGTTTGAAGAGCAGGACCTCAAATCTGGCACCAAGCTCATGGTCTACAGAGCAGTAGTGATACCCGCCCTCCTGTATGCCTCAGAGACATGGACCATTTACAGCAGGCACCTCAAAGCACTGGAGAGGTACCACCAACGTTGCGTCCACAGGATCCTGCAAATCCATTGGCAGGATAGGCGCACCAGCATCAGTGTTCTCGCTCAGGCCAACATTCCCAGCATCGAAGCTTTGACCACGCTCGATCAGCTCCGATGGACAGGTCACATCGTCCACATGCCTGATACGAGACTCCCAAAACAAGCGCTCTACTGGGAGCTCCGACACGATAAGAGAGCCCCAGGTGAGCAGAGGAAATGCTTCAAGGACACCCTCAAATCCTCCTTGAAAAAGTGCAACATCCCCACCGACACCTGGGTATCCCTGGCCCAAGACCGCACAAAATGGAGGAGAAGCATCCGGGAAGGCGCTGAACACCTACGCCTAGAAATTCAGTTGGTAGCGCCAGCGATTAGCGCCTAAAGAGCCCGGGAATTGGGGCGTTACCCAATTTTCGGGCGGGCGCAGTGAATATAGCGCCACCTCCCATATTGAGTATCCTTTTAGCGCCGGCGCTAACTCTTTGCGCGCGCCTGCGGGCGCAGTCAGATCATGATGTCATTTCAGTGTGCAACGCCTTTATGGCGCCCCGGACCGGATATTCGGTGGCACCCGCAACCTTTCCGCCTGGCGCTATTAGTTACAGTTGGATGGAGCGTTCCCAGGCCCTTCTCGGACTCGGGGGGTGCTATTTAAAGGGGACAGCACTAGTATAAAAGCTGCAGCCATTTGGGCTGGCCATTCTGATCATTGCTGGAGAGAGTTGCTGACCTTCTGTTGGACAGTAATTTTCTCATTGAGCCTTCGGAGGCCCTGGCACTGGCAGCTTGAGGGCCCGGCTCCCGAGCTGGTGATGCAGCATCTGAAAGCAGAGAGGTGGAAGAGTGGCTTTAGCAAATGGACAGCTTGGCAGCAAGGGATGCCAGATTGCGGCAAGGCTATGACATGGGTCCACAGTGAGAAAGCATGCTGGCGGGGGGAACAAGTGGAAGGAGACAGTTGTAAAAGGTGAGAACCTTACCATCGCTGTCGACAATGGAGTCGGCAGCTGCAGTGGTTACAGGACCACTCAGACATCCTCCAAGAATCTGGTGGACTCTCTCCTCGAGATCCGTGAGAGTGACCACTTGTGGAGGTCCTCCACCGGTGCGAAGCTGGTCTTTGCCAATCCTCGCCAGCTTGGACTGCAGGGGAAAGGAGGGGAAGTTATGTTACCTGATGCCCTGAGTGATCATCTCATGCCCCCCATCGTGGAAGAGCCCTTACATGATGTCCTGAGTGATCATCTCATGCCCCCCATGGTGCAAGAGCCCTTACATGACGCCTTGAGTCAAATGTACATGTGTGTGCCCAGAAAGGGCCATGGGTGCTTGCTGGCAGATGGCCAATGGGGCACAGACCACCCTGTAGCCATAAAGTCAGGTGCAAATGAAGGGATGCAGAAGTTTGCAGAAACAACACCCACCCTCACGACCCGAGTGAGGTCGTTGAATTTCTTTCTGCATTGGACAGGGCTCCTGGTCACCATGCTGCTGGAGTTGACCCTCTGGCATACATCCCTCCAAGCTCATCGGTAGTCCTTATTATTCAGCCTCCTGCCATTGTCTGGGTAGAGAACATCTCGCCGGCGCTCCACTGCGGCCACCAATTGCTCCAGAGCCTCATTGATGAAGCGCTCTGCTCTCTGTCTCACCTTCTCCATCTGGTCCAAGTTTTTAGCGCCAGAGAAGGGCCTGCGCCGATTCTGAGGCCTGCAAGGCGCAGAGTGTGGATGCTGAAGCTGACTGACCCACCCCTTTAAGAGCTGGCCGGCGCCTGGAAGTCTCGTGGTCATCGGTAATTGAGAGCACCTGCGCTGCGTCCGTCCGCTCCGATATTGGGTTGCGCCGGAAGTTTAGCACCTTAGGAGTCCCGTGTAATGCCTGAATTCGCGCCTCAATCACCTTTAGGGGCGATGCAACCCAATATCGTGCCAGGTGGCGATACTTTGCGTCTGGCTATAAACTTTGCGCTGTGCCAATTCTAACGCCCCAAGCGGGGCTATGCCCAATTTCTAGGCCCTAGTCTCTTCGCCGGGAGCAAGCGGAAGCAAAGCGCAAACAGCGCAGGGAGCGCACGTCAACCCAAGCACCCCACCCACCCACCCCTGCAAGCACCGTCTGCCCCACCTGTGACAGAGACTGTAGGTCCTGCATTGGACTCATCAGTCACCTGAGAACTCATGTTTAATGCGGAAGCAAGTCATCCTCGGTTCCGAGGGACTGCCTAAGAAGTAAGAAGAAGGGTAAGTCAGAATTGAGAACCTCATGGACTTGAAGGAAATAGTGCTCGCAATAATTGTTGGGGCAGTGACAGCGTCCGTGGTGAGCGAGGAAGTTAAAAACATTGCTGATGTTGACGGTATGCTTATAGCTAATCCTTCTTCTCACAGCCCACTATCCCTCATCCCACAATCTCTTTTCACTTGCACACTGCTGATGGTGTATGCATGGATATCTGGCTTTCCCTCCTACCTCAACACAACCTGACCCTTGTGCATTTCTCCTTTCAGATACCCAAGTACTGTCAGCAGCCCAGCTTGCCTCTGAAGTTCTGGAGGAGGAGAGTGATGGAGGAGAAGACACAGCGGCAGTGGAACTGACACTCGCAGACACCAGCTCAGCAAATGGCACTGCCCGTACTTTAGAGGGTAGTATAGAGGCAGGATCTGCATATGGTGAATCACCAGGCATGAGTGGGCTGCAGCCAAGCCAAGGGGAAAGTGTAGCTCGGGTGCCAGCTCCCCGCCGGGCGAGATTATGCATGAGTTCTGCTGCACAGGACTCAGATGATGTTCTCGATGGGGCAGCCTTCAGAAGAAGGGTGATGGGCCTGCACACAGAAATACTTGGTGTAATGGCAAGCCTGCCAGAGAGCCTCTGGTCAGTGTCAAGCAGCATGGAGGAGTCCGGCTCCAATATTATGGGGTTTTGCGCTGGGCTTGGAGCCCATGATTTCCAGGATGGAAATAATGGGCAACTCCATTAGAGAACTTGTGGACCCAACCATGATGCTGGGTGTGATGGGCAAACTCGCATTTCCATTGCAACACAACAGAAGCGACCCAACGTCTCACTGCTGCAGTGGAAGCGCTGACTGCTCTCCTACAGTCTCAACTTGTTGCCACGCAAGCTCAGACTGATGCCATTGTGGCTGGGTTTACGAGTGTGGAAAAGTGCTTGCAGATTGTCACAGCAGTCCAGCAATCTGTGCTCCAACAGATGGCTAATAGTGCTGAGGCCCCATCCCGAGGGAGTGGCAGTGGTCCCGTGGAGCAAGAACCTGCTGTCCTCTCTCAGGATGACAGCATTCGTACTCCCACCACTGCCACTCTGCCAGTGCGCTTGCACCAGCCAGCCCAGACTTCTGCCGCCCATACCAAGGTGGTGCAGTCTACAGCTGGGCTTTCTAGGGCCAGAGCTGCTCGAGGTCATCCTGCAGGCCCATCTGTAGTCTCCCCACTGAAAGTCAGCAGCTTTCCACCAGCTGCTGCAGCCACTGGGGGAGCACTTCGTAGGAGCACTAGAGTAGGAAAAGGCACACTTAAGACAGACACTTAGGGAATGCACAAGGGTGATTAGCTGACTTTGTTCTTTTGATTTGAATTTGATAAATTTATTAATTATGTTTGAAATGTGTTTTGTGGTGGCTCTCATTTCAGCTTTGTGCCCAGGAGGACGCTGTGATGTTCTGTGACAGAGGGATGGTAAGATGGGGAAGTGGTGAGCAACGCGGATCTGGGGTTTCACTCACTGCAACCAGAGTCTGTTGAGGCGCTCATGGACAGCCCATCTGGATCAGGGATGTGCTGCCTGCCTGCTCACTTCCTCCTCCTCCTCCTCCTCTCTTATTTATCAGGATAGCATCTTTGTTATCAAGATAGGCTAAAACAGTTGGGACTCTACATTTTAGGGAAGCATAGACTTAAGGGGGATTTGAATGAGGTTCAGAAGATAATGAAGGGTTGAAGGGAATGATTGTGTGCCAGCTGATAGTTTGTTTCAATTAAATAGGTTAAGAAGGACTAGGGGTCACAAATTTGAGTTGTACAAGTCTAGATCTAGGTTAGATGTCAGGACGAGGTTCTTTTCCCATAGAATAGTGGACCTCGGGAACAGGCTGCCATCTCGTGTGGTGGACACGGACTCTCAGAGTTCTTTCAAGCGAGAGCTGGACCTGTTTTTGGCTGAGGCAGAGATCACCTCTTACAGAAGGTAGATACTGCAGGGAATTCAGGACAAGATTGATCTCCCGGACTAGTTTGGATCGCTTAGTTAGGTCGGAAAGGAATTTCCCAGATTTTTCTTTCCCAAATTGGCCTTGGTATTTTATGGTTTTGGGTGCGTTGGAGTGTATATATTGTGATACACAAGGTATCACAATTGTTTTGGAACAGGCTTGATGGACCTGTGGTGGCATGGGCTGTGCCCTCATGTGGCCAAGTTGTGGAACATGCAGCAGACCACCACGAAATGGGAAACCCGCTCCGGCCTGTACTGGAGGGCTCCTCCTGAGCCGTCAAGACAGTGGAACTTTTGCTTGAGAACCTCAAAGGTCTGCTCGATGAGACTCCTCATGGCAGTCGTTATATCAGTGCTGGCCACAAGTGGTGTGGTTGTGGAGGGAACTCATCAGCCAGGGGCAGAGTGGATAGCTCTTGCTTCCAAGCAGCCACCCTTGGGTTTGACGTGGTGGTTCAAAGACTGCTGGCACACCGGACTGGTGCAGGTTGAAGGCATCATGACTGCTGCCAGGATACCGGGCATTCACCATCATGATGCACCGGGCATTGTTGCACAAGAAGTGCACATTAAGTGAGTGGTAGCCTGTGCAGTTACAGAACATCTCAGGATTGGTATACGGTGCCCGCAAAGCCACATGTGTGCAGTCGATTGCACACTGCACCATGAGGAAGCCCTCTAGCCTGGCAAAGCCACATGCGTGCTCCTCCTACTTCTCTCTGTTTGGAGAGAAGACAATGAAGTCCCTTCTCCTGGAATAGGGAGCCTCTGTGACCTCCTGGTTGCAGCGATGGGCAGCAAACTGGGCTAAAAACAGAAAGTTCTGGAAATTCTTCTTCTTCTTAGGCAGCCACTAGGAATCGAGGATGATTTGCTTCCACATTGTTGTGTATGTACCTTTAAGAGAGAACTGCTTTTATACTGTAGTACCGGCAGTGACCACACCTGTATATAAAGCCGTAGCAGGCTTCTGCACTTTCAGTTCCAGCATACCCTCTGTTCAGTAAACACCTGTTATTACCGTTCTCCTGCAGTCCGTGTGTTATTGATACGCGGACACTACAGTGGCGACGAGCAGGTTCGAACTCACCTGCAGTACTGTATCACCTCACGGGGATCCATCCCTGAAAAGAAGCTTCTTGGAGGTCGAAGCCAGAGCAATGGGCGTCGACCGTGGGCAACCGCCCAGTGATCCATCGGAGTTCAGTGAATCGCAGGGGAAGCTGTGGAGAGCTGGGCTTGGCTCCCCAGTCAAGGTGTTCCAGCAAATCGTGCTGGTAGCAGGTAGTGCGCTGACCCTTCCGGACTGCGGCGGGCTTGAGCTCGATCAAGCGGCTCTGCAAGGGGGCCGTGCAGCGTCGTCGGGAAGGAAAAGAGAGAGAGAGGGTGGAGCGCACAGGGCGCGGTCGGTGCTCAAGAGCCGGGCAGCGTTAGAGAAAATAAAAGAGGGGAAGGAAAAGAGACGCGCAGTGGACAGCGTCGAAGAAGAATAAAACTCAGGAATTTAACTAACAAAAGAGAGATGCGCCGAAGCCGCGGGGCGCCGCCATTACTATTTAGAACGCTAGGAGCAGCATTGGCAGCAAGGGGAAGAAGGAAAAGCGCGGGAGGCGCCATTTTAATCCATTGGGGAAGAAGGAAAAGCGCGGGAGGCGCCATTTTAAACCACCCAAGATGCCGAAGAGTGGCAGTATCACTGCTTTCGACAACGAAATAGAAGACTGGACCACGTATGTGGAAAGAATTGAAGTGTACTGCAAGGCAAATGGGGTGGCCGATGAAAAGAAGGCGTCGGTATTATGAAATTTGATGGGCGCGAGAACGTACGGCCTATTGTGGAATTTAATTACCCCAGCTAAAACAATGGAGAAAAGCTTTGACGAGATTGTCAATATCTTACAGGAACATCTAAACCCTACACCGCTGCCGATAGCAGAAAGATTCAAGTTCCATAAAAGAAACCAGCACAAAGATGAGAGTAATGCTGACTATCTTACGGAACTACGCAAGTTATCGAAGCACTGCCAGTTCGGAGCAGGACTGGCAGATACCTTAAGGGATAAGTTTGTCTGTGGGCTCCAGAGTGAAGGAACCCAGAAACGACTACTTTCGGAAAAGGACCTTACGCTAGAAAAGGCTTTCAGCGTGGCAGTATCCTACGAAGCAGCAGCATGGGGAGCTGCAGAAATACAACAGAAACCGCAAGAATATAGCACCAACGAAATGGCAAAGGAAGCAGAAAAGTGCTATCGCTGCAGCAGAACAACCCATGACTAGAAGGACTGCTGGTTTAAGGCAATGTGGAAAAGTGGGACACCTAGCACGAGTCTGCAGGTCGGGAAAGAAAACCAACACTAAAAGAACTACTAAGGAAAAGTACAAGAAAGTAAAAAAAATGATAGACAGTAGTTCAGAAGATCAGGAGAGTGATAATGACTCCGGGAGCAGGAGACTAAGTTGTCTAAAGTTACACAACGTGATCGCAAAGGAGGATCACCGCACCACTTGGGCCGCCCTCATGATAGCAGGGTCCCAAGTAAAGATGGAATTGGACACAGGATCAGCCCTAACAGTCATGAATCGACGCGACTATGAGCGGCTATTCTCACACATACCCTTGAAGGACACGTCCATTGTATTGAAGACATATACCGGGCAAAAAGTCTACCCCAGAGGAAAAATAAGGGTGCCCGTTAAATACAACGGCAAGGAAACACAGAAACTGTATCTATATATACTACAAGATGGATGACCACCATTATTGGGACGTGAATGGATCCGAAAAATACAATTGGATTGGCATTCCATTCAGGCGCTAACTGTGGCTGACAAAAAGGATGACGACGTCACACCTGGAGGACTGTCAAAAAATTCTAACTGTCATGAAAGAGGTGTTCCAGCAAGGACTTGGGACTCTAAAAGGAGTAATGGCGATGATAAAAATTGAAGATAACGCAAACCCAAAATTTTTTAAGGCCAGACCGGTACCGTACGCGATCCGCCCAGCTGTCGAAGCAGAGCTGGAGAGTCTGGAGCGTTCGGGTGTGCTGTCCAAGGTGGACTGGAGCGAGTGGGCCACACCCATCATTCCTGTAATGAAGAAATCATTGAGCAGCACGCCTCGGGAGCTGAAGAAGGTTCGCATCTGTGGGGACTTTAAGGTAACTGTGAACCCAGTCCTGCACACAGTACAATATCCACTTCCGCGGATAGAAGATATTTTCGCCTCACTGTCTGGAGGGAAACGCTTTACGAAGATTGATCTGGCCCAAGCGTATCTACAAATGGAGGTAGAAGAATCATCTAGAAAATACCTCATGATAAACACTCACAAAGGTCTTTACCAGTACAACTGACTGGTATTCGGGGTAGCATCAGCTCCGGCTATTTGGCAGAGGGCGATGTAACAAGTCCTGCAAGGCATCCCGGGGACCCAGTGTTATTTGGATGACATCCTGGTTACGGGCGAAAATGACAGTGAACACCTTGCCAACCTGGAGCAGGTGCTCACTAGATTACAAGAATATGGGCTACGAGCCAACTGCCCCAAATGCGAGTTTTTCAGGAAACAAATCTCGTATTGTGGCCACATGATTGATGAAGAGGGGTTACATAAGTCCCCAGACAAGATTGAGGCAGCAGTCAAGGCTCCAGCACCAGAAAATGTGTCGCAACTGAGGTTGTTCCTCGGGTTGGTGAGCTACTACCATAAGTTCTTGCCAAATTCATCTACAATTCTGCACCCACTGAATGCTCTGCTGCAAACTGGAGTAGCATGGAAATGGAGTGATGAGTGTAAGCGTGCCTTTCAGAAATGTAAATGCCTAATCACTTCAAAAGAAGTATTGGCCCAGTCCAATCCAACACTACCAATTCGGTTGGCATGTGATGCGTCTCCCTATGGCATTGGAGCGGTGCTGTCACACAAATTCCTTGATGGTTCAGAGAAGCCAATAGCCTTTGCGACGCGCTCATTAACCTCAGCCGAGCGTAACTACGCCCAGATTGACAGGGAGGCCCTCAGCCTGGTGTGGGGGGTGAAGAAGTTCAATCACTATCTGCACGGGCAGAAATTCACCCTGCTGACTGATCACCAGCCTCTTGTCTCCATTTTTAACCCAAAGAAGGGCATTCCGGTGATGACGGCGCAACGGCTGCAAAGATGGTCCCTTTTTCTAGGGGCACATCAATACGACATAGAGTACAAGGGTATGAAACAGCATGGAAATGCTGATGGGCTGTCACGCCTGCCGTTGCCTACGGTGGAGGAAGCACCTGCAGTGGACCCTGTTGAGATATTCCATTCGACCATAGTCGAATGTCTACCTGTTACATACTCAAGTATAGAGAAGGAAACCCAAAATGACCCGACACTCTCTCAGGTCTATGATTTGATGGTGAAGGGATGGCCAGCACATGGCGACTCACTGTTGCCAGCATTCTCGCCAAGGAGAGAACAGCTGTCAGTGTGCCGGGGGACCTTGATGTGTGGATCCCGAGTGGTAATTCCACCCAAGTTGAGAGATAGAGTGCTCAATGAGCTTCATGAGGGCCATCTGGGAGGAGTAAAAATGAAGAACTTAGCCAGAGCATTTGTGCGGTGGCCGGGAATCGATAGAGAAATCGAAGAGATGACCAAGAGCTGTACAGGATGCCAGAAGGTCCAAAACGCCCCACCACAAGCCCCTCTACATCCTTGGGAGTGGCCCTCATCTCCATGGCAAAGGGTGCACATTGATTTTGCTGGTCCATTTATGGACTCGATGTTTTTGATTGCGGTGGATGCACATTCAAAGTGGCCAGAGGTAATAAAAATGTCCTCAACCACCACAGAAAAAACTATCACAGTCTTACGAACCATATTCGCCAGAAATGGGCTGCCTGAACAGATTTGCTCCGACAATGGACCACAGTTTGTGTCTGAAGAGTTCCGGAGGTTCTTAAAGAACAATGGTGTTAAACATTACACATCTGCCCCATATCATCCAGCCACCAATGGATTGGCTGAGAGGTTCGTTCAAACATTCAAGAAGGCTATCAAGGCAATGTGTAATGAAGTCATACCCCTACAACACAAGGTGGACAACTTCTTGTTTGCCTACCGGAATGCGACACATGCGGTTACCAACCAAACTCCAGCCATGATGTTCTTCAATCGAAGACTACGATGCCGCTTGGATTTGGTTAAGCCAAACATCAGAAGAGATGTGGAGAACAGGCAGTTTCAGAATATGAATGAAAGGTCGACCAGGAGTTTTAAGATAGGTCAACCAGTTTTGGCCCGGGACTACCGCACAGAGATATGGCAGCCAGGAACGATCTGTTCATGGCAAGGACCTCTAATGTATACCGTGGACATTGGAGAGAGCATTGTAAGACACCATGCTGACCAGATTCTAGAGTCACTGGAAAACGTAAATTCCACACCACGATCCGATACACCTGGTGATGAAACCGAAGTACCAATTGCATCTACCTCAGAATCAGTGACATTGGAAGCAGACGAACCAAACAACGACGTTGATCCCGAATCAACTTTGCCAGAAGAACCTGATACCCCAAAGAGGCGTTATCCAGACAGAATCAGGAAGCCTCCTCAAAGACTGAACTTATAATTGCTTAACTTCAACTAATGTATCTAGCAACTGTAATTGTAAATATGTTATTTAATTATTAATCGAATGTTATGTACTGTTTAGCTAAAAGGGGAGGAATTGTAGTGTGTGTACTTTGCAGAAGGAACTATATTTTGCAGCCCCTGTATACTGCAGTACCAGTAGTGACCACCCCTGTATATAAGCCTGTGTAGTAACTTTTGCATAATAGTTCCAGGTTGTCTCCACTCAGTAAAGACCTGTTATAACCAACTCCTGCAGTCCGTGTCTGAATTACACACGGACATAATAGATGAGTGGGTGGCCGGATCTGGGTGGGGCCAGGGAGAGCCGCCACACAGGCACCCATCATTTTCTGCAGCCAGTCGAGGGAAGACGGGAGGGGGAGGGACTGGGAGTCATGATCCCATACTCCCCGGTCTCGGTCTGTGCCAAGGTAATTTTATACATGAGGGGTACCTTGCCTCCAAACAGGGACAAGGGAACGGCTCGGGGCTGGCGGAGCAGGCTGGACTGTAAATCCATTCTGCCTGATGTAAAGTTTAAGACAATCAACAGGTGGGTGGAAGGCACTTTTACTGCCCGAGTGGGAGGAGCAATACCCACTCGAATTTCGCGACCCATCATCGGCACGTGATGATCGGGGTTTATTTAAGCATGTTGTTTCAAATGTTTAATGATTTTTTGTATTTTGTGTTGCAGCCCCAATTTGAGCAGAGGCGTAGTATCCTCTCCGTGCTTGGGACCATTTTGTGACAACTCCAAGTTGAGCAGAGGCGCAGGACCCTGTCCGTGCTTGGGATCATTTTGATTACATTGTGTAACTAAGATTGCAACATTTTGTAATAAGTTATGATGTAAAAAAGTGATTGTAAATTTGGTTTACATTGTATAATTTTACAAGCGTGTAGGGGTATGAGACCCCTTATTGAAAACTGAAGTATCTGTAAGATGCCTACCGTACCATGTTTTTTTTTCTTGAATTTAAGGGGAATAGACGGGACGGGGATCAGTGGCAGATAGCTATTAGGTAAATACAGGGGATGGTTGTTTGTGAGGGGTCAGAAATTATTGCTCATTTCTTCAAGAGGATACCACAAGCAAGCTGGAAGTATCCAAGGGTGGACTGTAAGAATTCGCAATAATTTACAGTTCTGAAGATTAATTTTTTTGATTAAAGAATCCCTGGGCGTTGTGCTTTTAAATTTCCAGGGATAAAAATGGCTGTCATACCACATGGCCGAAGACAAAGGGGCTTGGAAAGCAGCTTTCTGTCTCTGGAAGTAAGGTTCAATGGAGACAAAACGTTACCACAGGACAATGCTTTGTTTACAAAGCAATTGAATGCTATTAGCATTTGTTTGAATATCGAGTGGATACATCTAAACTGCAGAAGAGACTTTTGGATCTTGAATGGGAACCGTTTAAGAACTGAATGGGTTTAAATCACCTAGCATTCTGGACAATAGAGCAGTTGTATTTCCCTTTTGTTTCAGCCCAGGGAGCTCCGGAAGACACATTAACCCAGTCCAACCACTCTGAGTTAGCCAATCACAGCTTTCTCTTGTGTATTGGACCCTTTGGGCGGGGAATTTTGCACACAGCCCTTGCAGGGCAGAACGGCAGGACCTCACCAGGTATAAAAGATAGCTGCTGAGAAGCTATCACTCTTTTTACTTCGCTGGACCACAGGTGAGCAGGGTGTTCTGACTCCTCAACAAGGCAGCCTAGCAGGAGTTAGGGGGTGGTGATTTAAGCGAATTGCTAAGATTGTTTAAGTAACATTGTAGCCATTTTATCCCTCGTTTTTGCCGTCTGCAACCCCCTGTTAAATAGTTTTACTGTAATTACTGTGTTCGTGTGGTATAGTTTATTCTTTTGATTGTAGTTTATTTAGGTAATAAAACTTGATTTTTCTCTCATCCAAACCACTTGTCTGTTTTAATATCATTAATTATAAGTTCCTCCACTCAGAACTGAAGGAGGGGTAGCGATTCGAAACCGCTGTTTGGAATTGGTCAGAGCTCAGAGGCAAAGGCTGCTGGCCAGGTAAATTATCATAAACCAGTTAAAAGATGCCCCCCCTTACACTATGTAAACTGGAGGTCATCTGAAACTCGGCTGCCCATGTCCTAACTCTCACCAAGTCCCGTTCGCCCATCTCCCCTGTGCTCGCTGACCTACACCGGCTCCCAGTTAAGCAGCACCTCCATTTCAAAATTCTCATCCTTGTTTTCAAATCCCTCCATGGCCTCGCTCCTTCCTATCTCTAATCTCCTTCAGCGCACAACTCCGCGCCCCCACCCCCCGAGATATCTGTGCTCCTCTAATTCTGCCCTCTTGTGCATCCCTGATTATAATCGCTCAGCCATTGGTAGCCGTGCCTTCTGTTACCCAAGCCCTCAGCTCTGGAATTCCCTGCCTAAACCTCTCTGCCTCGCTACCTCTCTTTCCTCCTTGAAGACATTCATTAAAACCTCGCACTTTGACCAAGCTTTTAGTGACCTGTCCAAATTTATCCTTATGTGGCTCGGTGTCAAAATTGTTTATCTTAAAATACTCCTGTGAACCGTCTTGGGACATTTTACTACATTAAAGGCGCTATTTAAATACAAGTTATTGTTGTTGTACATCTCTGGCTCTATAGAATCATAGAATGGTTACAGCACAGAAGGAGGCCTTACGGCCCATCGAGCCCGTGCCAGATCTCTGCAAGAGTGCTTCAGCAAGTCCCACTCCCCCACCCTTTCCCCAGGGCCCTGCAATTCTTTTTTCCTTCAGGCACTTATCCAATTCCCTTCTGATATACCCCACACCCCTCACTGTTGTTGTGTATGTACCTTTAAGGGAATAACTGGTCTCAGACTGCAGTACCGGCAGTGACCACCCCTGTATAAAAGGCTCTAGCAGGCTTCTGTAGTTTCAGTTTCCAGGTTGTCTCCATTCAGTAAAGACTTGTTATAATCAACTCCTGCAGTCCGTGTCTCAATTATACATGGACATAATACTGGCGACGAGTAAGAAACGAACTTACCTGCAACTCGGCAGCACCTATTGAAGGTTGAAGCCAGAAGAAAGAAAAAAAAAGAATCCAAAGAACATCGAATTGAAAAGTGCAGGAGAGACTGTCGAGAGCCAGGCTTGGTCTGCAGTCTGTGGTTTCCCAGCTAATCGGGCTGGTGGCAGGTAGTTCACTGATCCTTCCTGGGCTGCGGCGGGCTAGAGCTTGATCGGGTGGCTCTGCAACGGGGCCGGGCAGCGAGTCGGGAAGCAAAGAGAGAGAGAGAGGGTGGAGCACACAGGGCGCGGCCGGTGCTTCGCAGCCGGGCAGCGTTCGGACCTAAGAAGAGGGAGGGAAGTGTCCCAGAGGGTCCGCTCCATGATGGGAACGGTTCTTCAATTAATGGAGCAAATATTGAAGAGCGATAGAAAAATAAAAATACCGCGGAGAGCGGCGTTGGCAGCAGTGATCGGGGAGGCGTGAAGGCCATAGGGCGTTGCCATTACAGGATAGTAAAATAAATATAATCGCCAGCAACAGCGTTGACAGCAGCGGCAGCGGCGGGAAAGCGCAGGAGGTGCCATCTTAACTCGGCGGGGACGAAGGCAAAGCGCGGGAGGCGCCATCTTAGATTTTCAAGATGCCAAAGACTGGCGATATCACTGCCTTCGATAATGCAATAGAAGACTGGACCACGTATGTGGAAAGAGTCGAGGTATATTGCGAGGCAAACAAAATAGCCGATGAGAAAAAGGCATCGGTATTGCTAAATTTAATGGGCGCAAGAACGTACGGCCTATTGCGGGACCTGATTACTCCAGCCAAACCGAAGGCGAAGAGTTTTAACGAAATTGTTGCTATCCTACAGGAACACCTAAATCCTACACCACTGCTGATAGCAGAAAGATTTAAATTCCACAGGAGAAATCAGCATAAAAATGAAAGCAATGCTGATTACCTTACGGAACTACGCAAGCTATCAAAGCACTGCCAGTTCGGAGCAGGACTGGCAGATACCTTACGGGACAAATTTGTCTGTGGACTCCTAAGTGAAGGAACCCAGAAGAGGTTACTCTCAGAGAAAGAGCTGACGCTAGATAAGGCTTTCAGCGTGGCAGTATCGTACGAAGCAGCAGCAAGGGGAGCTGCGGAAATACAACAAAAGCCACAGGAATACGGCACACATGAAATGACATGGGGATTTGCAAAATGTTATCGCTGCGGCAGCACAAACCATGACCAGAAGGACTGCTGGTCCAAGGACAAAATATGCAGGCAATGCGGAAAGATGGGACACATTGCACGAGTTTGCAGGTCTGGGAAGAAGACCAACGACAACAAAAAGCCTACTAAGGAACCGTACAGGAAAGTACAAAAGATGACGGACAGTAGTTCCGAAGACCAGATGAGCGATAGTGAATCCGGGAACAAGAGACTAAGCTGTCTCAAACTTCACAACGTAATCGCAAAAGAGGATCACCGAACCATTTGGGTCACCCTCATGATAGCAGGGTCCCAAGTCAAAATGGAATTGGATACAGGATCAGCTCTAACCATCATGAATCGACGAGACTACGAGCGGCTATTCTCACACATACCCTTGAGAGAGACATCCATTGTCTTGAGGACGTATGCGGGGCAAAAAGTATACCCCAGAGGAAAAATAAGGGTGCCTGTCGAATACAACGGCAAGAAAATATGGAAATTGTATCTCTACATTCTGCAAGGTGGTGGACCACCGTTATTGGGACGTGAATGGATCAGAAAGATAAATTTAGACTGGCACTCCATTCAGGCACTGACGGTGGCTGGTAAAAAGGATGACGATGTCACTCCTGGACGATTGTCAACAATCTTAGCTGACGCCAAAGAGGTATTTCAACAAGAACTGGGCACTCTTAAAGGCGTAACCGCCTCGATAAATATAGAGGAGAATGCAATTCCCAAGTTTTTCAAAGCAAGACCGGTACCATATGCAATTCGCCCAGCCATCGAGGCAGAGCTGGAGAATCTGGAGAAGGCAGGCGTGTTATCTAAGGTAGACTGGAGCGAGTGGGCGACACCCATCATTCCTGTCATGAAGAAAACGTTAAACAATAAGTCTGAGGAGCCAAGGAAGGTTCGCATCTGTGGGGACTTCAAGGTGATGGTGAACCCAGTCCTTCGCACAGTACAATATCCTCTTCCAAGGATAGAAGATATCTTTGCCTCACTATCTGGAGGGAAGCGTTTTACAAAAATTGACCTAGCACAAGCATATTTGCAGATGGAGGTTGAAGAATCCTCTACGAAGTATCTCACGATAAACACTCACAAAGGTCTTTATCAGTATAATCGACTGGTATTCGGAGTAGCATCAGCTCCGGCGATATGGCAAAGAGTGATGGAACAAGTCCTGCAAGGGATTCCGGGGACTCAGTGTTACTTGGACGATATCCTAGTGACAGGTGAAGATGACAGTGAACACATTGCCAACCTAGAGCAGGTGCTCACTAGACTACGTGAACATGGGCTATGAGCCAATCGCCCTAAGTGCGAGTTTTTTAAGAAACAGATATCGTATTGTGGCCACGTGATTGATGAAGAGGGGTTGCATAAGTCCCCTGACAAAATTGAAGCGGTAGTTAAGGCTCCAGCGCCTGAAAATGTGTCGCAACTAAGGTCATTCCTCGGATTGGTGAATTACTACCATAAGTTTTTGCTGAATTTGTCCACAATTCTGCATCCACTGAACACCCTACTACGAACGGGAGTAGCATGGAAATGGAGCGATGAATGTAAGCGGGCCTTTCAGAAGAGTAAGGACCTAATCACTTCAAGAGAAGTATTGGCTCACTACAACCCATCACTACCGATAAGACTGGCGTGTGATGCGTCTCCCTACGGTGTTGGGGCGGTACTGTCACATAAATTCCTTGATGGTTCAGAGAGGCCGATAGCTTTCGCGTCACGCTCGTTAACTTCAGCCGAGCGTAACTACGCCCAGATTGACAGAGAGGCCCTCAACCTGGTGTGGGGTGTGAAGAAGTTCAATCAATACCTGCACGGTCAGAAATTTACTCTACTAACTGATCATCAACCTCTCGTCTCCATTTTCAACCCTCAGAAGGGCATACCGATAATGACGGTACAACGGCTACAGAGGTGGTCACTTTTCCTAGGGGCACACCAATATGACATCGAGTACAAAGGAACTAAACAGCATGGGAATGCTGATGGATTGTCGCGCTTACCGTTGCCGACGGTGGAAGAAGAACTGGCAGTGGATCCAGTGGAGTTATTCCACTTGACTATAGTCGAATGTCTCCCTGTGACGAATGCAAACATAGAAAAGGAAACACGAAATGACCCGACACTCTCCTGGGTCTATGATTTAACGGTGAAGGGATGGCCAGCACATGGCGAACCACTGCTGCCAGCATTCTTGCCGAGAAGAGAACAGCTGTCAATGTGCAGAGGAACCTTGATGTGTGGATCCAGAGTAGTAATTCCACCCAAATTGAAGGATAGCGTGCTCAATGAGCTTCATGAGGGTCATCTGGGAGGGGTAAAAATGAAGAACTTAGCCAGAGCGTTTGTGTGGTGGCCGGGAATCGATAGAGAAATCGAAGAGATGACCAAGAGCTGTACAGGATGCCAGAAGATCCAAAACGCCCCACCACAAGCCCTTGTACATCCATGGGAGTGGCCCTCATCTCCATGGCAAAGGGTGCACATTGATTTTGCTGGTCCCTTTATGGACTCGATGTTTTTAATTGTGGTGGATGCACATTCAAAGTGGCCAGAGGTAATAAAAATGTCCTCAACCACCACAGAAAAACTATCACAGTCTTACGAACCATATTCGCCAGGAATGGGCTGCCTGAACAGATTTGCTCTGACAATGGACCACAGTTTGTGTCTGAAGAGTTCCGGAGGTTCTTAAAGAACAATGGTGTTAAGCATAACACATCCGCCCCATATCATCCAGCCACTAATGGATTGGCCAAGAGGTTTGTTCAAACATTCAAGAAGGCTAGCAAGGCAATGTGTAATGAAGATATACCCCTACAACACAAGGTGGATAACTTCTTCTTTGCCTACCGGAATGCGACACATGCAGTTACCAACCAAATTCCAGCCATGATGTTCTTCAATCGAAGACTACGATGCCGCTTGGATTTGGTTAAGCCAAACGTCAGAAGAGATGTGGAGAAAAGGCAGTTTCAGAATATGAATGAAAGGCCGACCAGGAGTTTTAAGATAGGTCAACCAGTTTTGGCCCGGGACTACCGCACAGAGAAATGGCAGCCAGGAACGATCTGTAAATGGCAAGGACCTCTAATGTATACCGTGGATGTTGGAGAGAGCATTGTAAGACAACATGCTGACCAGATTCTAGAGTCACTGGAAAACGTCAACTCCACACCACGATCTGATACACCTGGCGATGAAACCGAAGTACCAATTGTATCTACCGCAGAATTGGTGACATTGGAAGCAGACGAACCAAACAACGACATTGATCCCAACTCAACCTTGCCAGAAGAACCTGATATCCCAAAGAGGCGTTATCCAGACAGAATCATGAAGCCTCCTCAAAGACTGAACTTATAATTGCTTAACTTCAACCAATGTATCTAGCAACCGTAATTGTAATTGTAATTAGTTATTATTTAGTTGTTAAATGAATGTTATGTACTGTTTATCTAAAAGGGGAGGAATTGTTGTGTATGTACCTTTAAGGGAATAACTGGTCTCAGACTGCAGTACCGGCAGTGACCACCCCTGTATAAAAGTCTCTAGCAGGCTTCTGTAGTTTCAGTTTCCAGGTTGTCTCCATTCAGTAAAGACTTGTTATAATCAACTCCTGCAGTCCGTGTCTCAATTATACACGGACATAATAACTGTAACACTGATATACACCACACCCCTCACTGTAACACTGATATACCCCACACCCCTCACTGTAACACTGATATGCCCCACACTCCTCACTGTAACACTCCGATATACCCCACACCCCTCACTGTAACACTCCGATATACCCACACCCCTCACTGTAACACTGATATACCCCACACCCCTCACTGTAACACTGATATACCCCACACCCATCACTGTCACACTGATATACCCCACACCCCTCACTGTAACACTGACATACCCCACACCCATCACTGTAACACACTGATATACCCGACACCCCTCACTGTAACACTGATATACCCCACACCCATCACTGTAACACTGATATACCCCTCACCCATCACTGTAACATTGATATACGCCACACCCCTCACTGTAATACTGATATACCCCACACCCCTCACTGTAACACTGATATACCCCTCACCCATCACTGTAACACTGATATACCCCTCACCCATCACTGTAACACTGATATACCCCACACCCCTCACTGTAATACTGATATACCCCACACCCCTCACTGTAACACTGATATACCCCACACCCCTCATTGTAACACTGATATACCCCACACCCCTCACTGTAAAACTGATATACCCCACACCCCTCACTGTAACACTGATATACCCCACACCCCTCACTGGAGCACGATGATCCAGTGGGGAAGTGAGCTGCTGGTTTAGTGGGGCAATGAGCTGCTGGTTTAGTGGGGCAGTGAGCTGCTGGTTTAGTGGGCCAGTGATCTGCTGGTTGAGTGGGCCAGTGAGCTGCTGGTTGAATGGGGCGGTGAGCTGTTATCATTCATTGTGCTTGCCCATTAATCTCTTTTAGTTTGTTCTTTACACTCCCACACAAGAGTGTTAATTACCTGCTTCTGTAACCTTCAAACCCTCACATCTTCCCATGTCCTTTACAAAAGGGACTGATTCTCTGGCCACACTCCCCAGACACCCTGCTGACATTAAATTCAACCTTCACACTCACCCATACTCGGCAGCAGATGTGTGTCTATCTAAAGTGTGTTTTAACCTAACTTAATCCCTAGTTATTCTATCTTAATATTGATAAAATTCTGTATGTCAACCAGTGTATTCTATTTAATAATCTATACACACCAATACTTACAAGAACTTTTATAAGGTTTGCTTTCAGAGTGAATTCGCTGGTATTTCAACAGACTGAATGACCTTGTGAATCCCTTCGCACACGGAGCAGGTGAACGGATTTGCTCCAGTGTGAACATGCTGGTCCAGCACATCAATGAGAAGCCAACCAGGAGCTTCAAGATAGGGCAACCAGTCTTGGCCCGCGACTACCAAACAGAAAAATGGCAGCCAGGAACGATATGCACACAGCAGGGACCACTAATGTACACAGTGGACGTTGGAGAGAGCATCGTGAGACGCCATGCTGACCAGATTCTAGAGTCACAGGAACAAGTCAAACCCATACCACGAGCATGCGCACCTGGTGATGAACCTGAACTACAGATTGCATCTACCTCAGAATCAGTGGTATTGGAAGCTGACGGACCAACCAATGACAATGAGCCAGAATCGACTCCGCCGCAAGAACAGGATACTCGAGAAAGGCGCTATCCAGACAGGATCAGGAAGCCTCCTCAAAGACTGAATTTATAAATGATTACTTCAGTTGATGTATATAGTACAGAGAAAATTGTAATTGTAATTAGTTATTATTTAATTGTTAAATGAATGTTATGTACTGTTTATCTAAAAGGGGAGGAATTGTTGTGTATGTACCTTTAAGAGAGAACTGCTTTTATACTGTAGTACCAGCAGTGACCACACCGGTATATAAAGCCGTAGCAGGCTTCTGTACTTTCAGTTCCAGCATACCCTCTGTTCAGTAAACACCTGTTATTACCGTTCTCCTGCAGTCCGTGTGTTATTGATACGCGGACACTACACACATTATATATGAGTTCTCAGGTGACCGATGAGTCCAATGCAGGACCTACAGTCTCTGTCACAGGTGGGGCAGATGGTGGTTGAAGGGGTGGGTGGGTGGGGTGCTTGGGTTGACGTGCGCTCCTTGCACTTGGCTTCCGCTTGCTCCAAGTGTTCGGTGCCTTCCCGAATGCTTCTCCTCCATTTTGTGCGGTCTTGGGCCAGGAATTCCCATGTGTTGGTGGGGATGTTGCACTTTTTCAAGGAGGCTTTGAAGGTGTCCTTGAAGCGTTTCCTCTGCCCACCTGGGGCTCTCTTGCCATGTCAGAGCTCCAAGTAGAGCGCTTGTTTTGGGAGTCTCATATCTCAGCAGGTGAAGCAGCATCTGAAGAGAAACAGAGTTAACGTTTCAGGTCAATGACCTAGCAAACTGGGAGATGTTAGCTATATCTCCCGGTCCAAACTGGCGAAAAAATTCAGGGCCACGGTGATTTCAGGGCCACTGTGAGAGCCACTCTGCTCTGAGGCTGCATGTTTGGCTGCAGGAGGTGGAAGAGTTCTATGACTGCCTCCTTGGTGAATCGGAGCCTCCTAATACACTGCCCCTGGCTTAAGCACAGGTAGAAGTGCTCTTGGAAGACCGTGGGTGGGCAAGACCTCCTGTCCCTTCTCGTCCTCCCTCTGCGAGCATCTTGTCTTCTTCTTTGCTGCCTCCACTCCATCTCTGTCATACTCGAGCACGAGGGGGACTGCAAGTAGAGACCCCATGACTGGGAGCAAGTGATGTGAGCAGAAGCCTTTAAATGAGTAGCAAGGCTTTCTGTCACCTCAGCAACATTAAATAACTGTAGAAAGCTCCAAACAGTCGCACAAACTGTGACAGAGCCAGGACAGATCAAAAAGCAAGTCAGCTGTATGTTGTTGATGATCCCTTTAAATAGCGGTGCTGGGAGGTCCTTCCTGCTGCTGAATGTATGGTCAGCTGGTCGCGTTTGGGAGAGGGCATCAAATGGAGCTGCAATGTCGAAAATGGCAGATATTGTGTCAAACCAACATTCCACACTCATTGATGTCACGATCTGCCTCTTCTAAATATCTGGAGTGCGCGCAGGCATCGGCAGCAGTGCCGACCTCCCAAAATGGCAGCCATCGCAGGACCTGCCTAAAGCGAGGCGCCAACCATTTTTAAGCAAAACCGGCCTGAAAGGAGAGCGCTAAAACTTCAAAAGTCACGGCCACGGAATTCAATAACTGCCTGAGCTGGCGGGCGGGGGTGGGGAGGAATTCTAGTGAGGGATGTTGTTTCAGAGTGTGAACATGCTGCCTCAGCTTGGGCGGGGTGGGTGGCAGAGTTTTTATAAATAGTTGGGAGTTTGACTTTGCCTCAGTGGCGTGAGAGGATTTTTGTCTGTGTGGGGAGAGGATTTTTCACTTAACACTGACACTATCAGCTGTGGGGAAGGTGCTGTGAACTTTGATACACCTTTGGTCTCAGTGGGGTGAATTGCAATTGTTTCCTCTGTGGTGGTGTTTGGTGGGTTTCAGTCAGATTGAGGCATGTTTGCTTTCTCGCTTCCTGATGGTGGTGAGTCATGTTCGGGTAGTTCCGTGGCTGCTCCCAGCCCTACAATAAACACACCCAGTAATCCATTCTTCATTTGTGAACATTTCCATGTGTTGTCAGGCTAAGTGAACACAAGAGGCCTCACAGCAAAGATTCATTCTGTCTTCACTCGCTGTCTACTTACCAGTAGGTCTCTGAGTAGCAACCAGGAATGGAAACTTTGGATAATTTATAGAAAATAACTTCCAATAAATCCTGAATTTTTAAAAAATAAAATAAGGAACTTGATAACGACAGTAGTCACTTACCACCCATGAATACCCACTGACAGCCTCTGTTTCTTCATTTGATACTACTCCTTCATAGGGTCCAAAGTGAATGCCTTTGGGAATAACCTGCCCTTCATTCCATACACCAAGACCAGCTTTTCGAATTTTTGAAGTCGCTATGCTGAGACCCTCCGGAAGGGTTAAACGTGCTCTGTCTGGCTGACCGAATTCCACCACCGTGTCCTTTATGAACACTGGAGGACCATGCACAGGGCATTCTTCAATAAAAAATGTCTCGCAGTCTTCACAAACTAACACATAAAATACAAATTAAAGATGGATCAGGATTTTAATTCATTATTCAGTGCTCATGAAGGTGAAGGGGGTTAGTACTGAGAAAGGATAGATTACCTATCATAGATTTGATCTTCCTCATTGTTTGATTGCTATTCAGTCTGCACACACAAGTATGATATTTCTGTGATCTATCAGCTGGGAAAACACTTGGGGCATCTTCTCTCTCTAAAAATTACACCCAGTGCCAGTCAGATCTTCCCCCACTCTGTTGTATACAAGGGCTTGTTCTGGGCAACATGTTCGGTTCTTAACTCTAAGAAGGCAGTACTGACCTCAATTCACAACAGCAATGCAAAAACTGTCAACAGTATCTCCAAGCTGTGCCACACCAGATAAGATTAGGAGTGGGCAGGAAGGGGATTTTGCACAAGGAGGCTGAATTACTTCCTATAGGTTATAGCTTCCTCATTCTTTGAATGAGTTTCAACCTGCATATCCAGGAACAAAAGTCCCTCTAAACTATCAGGCAAATCACGCTAGGGGACAGTGCCACTTCTCAACTTTGCCCTTTCAGTTATGCCATCATCTTAGCCCCACACCGCTTTTCAAACCATGTTGACACCCAACTTAATTCTGGCTGCATTGTCAATTCTTTGGAGATGGTCATTGCTTGCCATTCATAAGTTTGAATGTCAGCTGCCGCTTGTCAGCCCAAGCCTGGATGTTGTCCAGGTCCTGCTGTAGGCTGGTATAGGATGCTTCAATATCTTAGACAAAAGGCTGCTTTTCCTTGTAATCAGGGGCCATTAGTTTATGGTTGTTGAAATTCATATATTTCATGAGAGAATTCCAGAATTATTATCAATAGTATGGGGATCATATTTATGATTGTTTTTCCTCAATGATAAAGAACTGGGCAAACAGAGGCCTGCACTCCTGTCCCACCACTCTGACATGCTGCATTGCTCCACCAATCCCCTGGCCTACCAAGGCCCCTGTATCATCACACCAAAATGCCCAATAATTATTCCTGCCCTGAGGAAATGGATAGGTTGCTTTCCACATACACAGGTAATCATCATCACAAAGCTCCCTTTCTTCAGTGTAAACTTTTCTCTCTCTGTGTCTCAAACAGTATCTTCTGCTTTCAGTCTCTCTGGTGGTTTCCTTATTTGCTGACCCCAAGGTCTTTCCAGTACAGACAACTGTGGAATAAATCCAGAAAATCAGGATCAAAAATTGAACCAATTAGTTTTAATATTCTTGCATGTAAAGCTTGTTTGTTGTTGAACAGGAGATGCTGAAGATATGTGGCTCTGTGGGTAGCACTCTCACCTCTGAGTCACAAGGTTGTGGGTTCAAGACCCACTCCAGGGACTTGAGCACAAAAATCAAGGCGGACACTCCAGTGCAGTACTGAGGCAGTGCCGCAGTGTCGGAGGTGCCGTCTTTCAGATGAGACGTTAATCCGAGGCCTCGTCTGTTCTCTCAGGTGGACATAAAAGATTCCATGGCACTATTTCGAAGAAGAGCAGGGGAGAAATCCCCGGTGTCCCTGCCCAATATTTATCCCTCAATCAACATAAAAATACAGATTATCAGGTCATTATCACATTGCTATTTGTGGGAGCTTGCTGTATGCAAATTGGCTGCCGCGTTTCCTACATTACAACAGTGATTACACTTCAAAAAGTACTTCATTGGCTGTAAAGCACTTTGAGACGTCTGGTGGTCATGAAAGGCACTATATAAATGCAAGTCTTTCTTTCTTTATTTACATAAATAAGCAAGATATTGCGTTAATCTGATTTGAATGACTACTGCTGTGGTGGCATTTTCAACATAGTGCATCTCTTGCTCATTAAAATACCCTCAATTATTCAAAATAGAATTACTTTACTGAAATCCTTTATTCCAGGACAAATACCTTTACTGGATTCACTATGAGCTTCAGTTTCACAAACCAAGGTGCTCGTTTCTATTCTAATCTTTTGAACTGAAACAGTCTCTTCCTTAGCTGAAGCAGTTTCCTCAGTGAAGCCTCAGAAAACTTCATCTTCAGCCACTTTGAAGTGGGACACAATCTGTGACGGGGTTTTTTGGTTCTGAAATGCAGAATGTGAGAGTGAAAATGTACCTCACAGCACCTGAAGTAGACAATAGCTGCCTCAGGACTCCCTGCATTACAAGTCAAAGCAGTTGTCTATTGTTCCTCTCCATTAGTTATTGTAGGATATTTAATAAACAGAGCTACCCAATTACCCAACTGGGGAAATGCAGTTGTTCCCCAGTGTAGTGCTTAGCTACACACATCAGATCATTCCCTTCTTTGATACTGTACTGTACTGATCTGAGCAAAATATGGTAAACATTAACCTCAGCACCCTTTTGCAAGGGAGGGAATAAAATTAGCCAGGATTCAAAATTGAATTTGTCTGGGCTTGTCGTACCACACATGGAGAAAAGTACTTTAGATTCAAACCAATTTGCACACAGAACATTCTTCTTGAAGTAAAAGCTAATTGCTCATTCATGAAGCATCACAGCTACAGAAGGTTAGTCAGAGGCAAGAGCCTACGAGAGGAAATCAATGGAGGATCTAGAAGCAGATACAATTTTCTTTAAAGTATCTGCCATGGTTGTCACCAAAATTAAGGCCGGATGTTTCTTCAGCCCTGCGTCACTGGACATTGTGTTTCTCATATCTAGTTCCCAACATCAGAATTGCAATTCTTGATTACAACAGGAAGACAAACCTTGAGATGTTAGTGCAGCAGCAGTGACCAAGGAGCATTGTCTTCATGAACCAGCTAGACTCATATTATGGAGCCTCATGGGCAACATATCAAATTCATACCATTAATTTGCAGTTATTTCAAGCTGCTGATTTTCACAGATTTTGGGATGCTGGTGGAGGATTTATCCACCAACAGCGCTAAGAGACCTTTCCAACTCTCTGGGCCATGAATTTCAAGGACAAGTAACCAAGAATGAAATAGAAATAGAAAGAGGACCAAGTTGCCAGGCACCATGGACTGTAAATTGGGCTCTCATGCAGCAGAATGAAAAAGAAAAATTGTTTGCTAGAAATCTGAGATAAAGACAGAAAATGCTGGAAGTGTGTAGCAGCTCAATTCGTGTCTGAAGGAGAAAGACTGGTTAATGTTTGGGTGGGAACTTGTATCGATATATCCTTCAGATGCTGACAGGCCTGCCGTGATTCTCCAGCAGATTATTTTCATCTTGAAATATTAGTCTGTAAGAATTTCTGTTCACTTTGAATTACCTTTCTGGTATTCTCGTTCTTAGTCTTCTTGGTACCTTCATTCTTAAAGAGAGGCTTAAAGAATCTCAACTCTTAAAAAAAGAAAGACATCTGTGTGATTGAGATAATCTCAGATTTCAGTTTATTTATGGTAACAGCATGAAGATTCTAAAAATATCTTGTTTAGTCAGGTCCAAAAAAGAATCAACATATTATGCAGATAAAAAGTAAAGTAAAATTACACAAGTATAAGGGAAAATGTGATCAAACAATTTACTTATATTTCCAGCTCTCCAAAACTTCAAACTAACTGCCTGCTGACAAAAAATATGTACTAGCTGCTGGCCAAACTGGTTATATTCAGGGTGTTAAAAAAGCACATTTAATACTTTAACAAAGAAAACACATCCAATTTACTTGGTGGGTTTTTCACAAGAAGTTTAGGCGTCCACTCCTCATCCAAGTCGGAGGTGAGATGAGGGGAGATTTCAAATGGAAACCAGAAAGAAAATGCTGGAGAAATGTATTGTTTGTAACTTGAGATGGGGAAGATTCAGCTGCTCAGTCCCAAAAGATACCAATCACATTAATACTGTCAGTAGGGAGTGGCTGAGTTCCCCAGTGTTTAGATTGGATCACTAACATTAATATTGAGCAGGGAGACCATTTGGCCCATCGAACTTATCCTTCCAGTAGAAACTTAAGATTCTCTTATCACAATATCTAACCGCTTAAATTAATTCATTTTTGTTTTCTGCCTCTACTACTCTCCCCAGGTGACCATTTCAGGTACTGATAATTCCTGCTGTGACCTGAGTTCTGAACTTCTCTTTTACCAGGTTTATCCTAGTCTTGTAGTTACAATTTAACTGAAAGTACTGCTGTGAATTTGCCTTTTCTATTCCATTTAGTACCTTAGGTATGATCAGAGACTGAGCAAACCTCCCAAAACATGAGGCGTGATCTGATCGAGGTGTTTAAAAAGAAGGTCCACCACCATCTTCTCAAGGCAACTAGGGATGGGCATTAAAGGTGGCTTTGTTAGCACTGACCACATCCTGAGTAAAAATAAAAAAGGGAATTGATAAGATAGCTGATTTCCCAGAGTCATTTTTCCAATCGGCAAGTCTGTAATAAAGGGACATCTATTTAAAATTAAAACTAAGCTTTTGAAAAGTTAATCCAGGAGAAAATTATTAATAGAAAATATTGTGGGAATATGGAGTGCACTACAACAGGAGACCATTGATGCAGAATTTATTCAGGTATTTAAAAGAGGATAGATACTTGGGTTGTATGGATATTAATTGAATGGAGAATTATGGGGAAAATGAGGTTAAAAGAGTAGATCTACTATAGTTAACAACATGGTGAAGCTTGCTGAATGGTCTTTTGCTGTGTACCTTGAAGTTACCAGACTGATCTCAACTATGACGTTTGGGTGACTGAGGATAATGTCACATGGAGGGGGAGGAATCGGAGGCATTCACTATGGGTGTCCTTGAACAACTGGCTCAAAAACAGCAGTACCGAAAAACCAGCTGTAAGGTTTTTGTGTACAATTGGCTATGGAATGTTGCATGTGTGCATAAAGAAGGTAAGGAAGAATAATTTAGAAAAGGAGATGGTGTGTGGTATCATTTTTAGCCATTTTGTTTTTCCTTTCCAGACATCCTCTGTAGCATGGTAGCACCAACACTGATTGTAGAAGGTCTTGAGACAACTTTCCTTCAAGACATTTCAACATCATGCTGCCACGATATTGATGGCTTCCAATAAAGGCTGGCTGTGCCGGCCCATTCAAGTGGTGTGGAGGATATTCTTTTAAAGATTGGCAGATCCGACAGGGTAGCTAATCTTACAATTGTAGTTTGTGAAGATTACAGATAAAATGCCTAGATGTATCAGAAATTACATTCATTTTATGTCTCCAGATTCTAGAGAAGCTGAAAGACATTGCCGTTTATCTTTCCAATTATCTTTCCAGCAGAGCTAATTAAATGGGTTGGCATCCGTTATAAGAAAGTGCAGCAGAACTATGAAACCATGCTTGCAATAGGTTTGTACAATATCAATTATTTTCTTGCTTTCAACATTTCTCTCTTCCTCTTCTGAACACTCTGATTCGTACTGCCATACAATTCTTCCAATATTACACCCAAGTGGATATTCTCCTCGTATGTGGTTAGACATTTTGTTTGGGATTTTACATTTCCCCACTCCTGACACATATCAGGAACACATATCAGGAAATGCAGCATGCCTAACCTGTGATTCGCTGAATATTAATTTACTTGCCTTGAAAAAATCCTGCCTGACTGTATGTAGGCTTGTGATGTGGGGACAGCGCAGCTGATCCTGATCTCACCTGACTATCAGAACACCGCCTGTTGTACCTGTGCGGTTTTTCTCCCACTGTTCATACAAAACTACTAAATGATTGTCATTAAAAACTAAATGAAGAATAAAAACAGTAAATATTGGAATAAGGGAGGAAAGCTCTACATCTCAGAAGCCATCAAGGACCTTTCTTTCCCTCGGTACTGAGAGTGACCGTCAGCTGTCACAAATGTAAATCTCCTTCCTTTGGACTCTCCAATGGGTCCAATAGGGATCAGTGCCATAAAAATCTGGGAGAACAAGACTCTAAGAGAGCATGGGTCTGAGTGCTGTGCTCCCAGCTCCCTAACATAACATAAAAGCTCCTTTTCGTCTGATCAGTCTGGGCTGGATTTAAATCCAGATGCCATTGATGAAAGGAAAGCCTCTGTGCTGCTCTTACCTGATATTATTATAAAATGGTTCGATTCAACAGATGCCTTACGTTAGTAAGTTAAGTCAAATTAAATACAGGCAATTATCAACTGAAGATGAGTGGAATATTTTAATTTTCACAGGATTGAATGTACCAAATCCAGCATTCATGTCAACACTTGTCAGTCGGCGCCAACCCCGTGACTAGTGACTCGGATGAGGAGTGGGTGCCTAAACTTCTTGTGAAAAACCTACCAAGTAAATTGCATGTGTTTTCTTTGTTATAGTATTAAATGTGCTTTTTTAACACCCTGAATATAACTGTTGTGTATGTAATATGTGTGCTACTTTGAACCTATGGACAGGACTGCACTACTTGTAGGGCGTAGTGATACGCAGTACCACTCCTGGCCATAGGGGTATAAATAGTACTGTGGGTACTGATCTCCCCTCAGTTCCCGCCTGTGGGCCTGAAGTAAAGACCTACGTGCAGTCCCTACCTCCAACCAGTAAAGACCTGTTTGAGTTATACGTTTAAGTCTTTGTGTTAATTGTTCAATACAATACACATACTTAACACTGGCGACGAGTCGGTTCGAACCCTGTGGCAGTTATTCCACGGCGGCTTCGTCCAAAGACAGGACGTTGAAGAGAGGTTTCAATCCTCAACACCCCACTCAAAACTGAAGGGCAGCAGAAATCCTGACAGCTTCCAGCGACTGGAAGCGACAGGCATTAGGACCCTGAAGCCTCCATAACCTCGTGGGTAAGCCAGAGCCCGGGAGGGAGCGAGCAAGAGCCGCGCGATCGGGTGAGCCAGAGGCCGGGAGCCGCTTCAAGTGCGAGGCGCAGCGCGGGCCAGCGATCGGGACCAAAGATAAGGGCCGCACTCGGACTGAAAGGCGCGGTGGCTGCAGAAGCTCAAGGTGCGAGAGCTGCGGTGCACAGCGCGGGCTATCGATCGCACAGAAGATAAGGGCCGAGAGCCGCTTCGGCCGGGAGCCACTTCGCGATCCAGCGATCGCATCCGCTGATAAGGGCCGCACTCGGGCGATCGCGGCGAAGATAAGGGCCGCACTCGGGGGCTGAAGGGAGACGGCGTCGGGGGACGGGTGAAGACCGCCAAGCGCGGGAAAACCGCCATTTTGTGGGCGGAGGACGATGGCAAGAGCGGGAAGCCGCCATCTTTGATAACAAGTAAAGAAAATAAAATCTGAGAAATTGCAAATCTACAATGCCTAAACACGGGAATATTAGCACCTTTGATAGTGACCTCGAAGATTGGGCGATATATGTTGAAAGAGTAAAAAATTATTGTAAGGCCAATAAAATTCGTGACCAAGATAAAGCTCTAACATTATTAAATTTAATGGGTGCGAAGACATACGGGCAAGTGAAACACCTGTTATCACCAGATGAACCGGCGGATAAGACGTTCGATGAGATTGTTACTGTCCTGAAAGATCATCTAAACCCCACGCCGCTGATGCTAGCGGAAGGATTTAAATTTTACGACAGAAGGCAGCTACAGCATGAAAGCAATGCTGAATATTTGCTGGAATTGCGTAAATTAGTGAAATATTGCCAGTTTGGAACGGGACTGACAGATGCACTACGAGACAAATTTGTGTGTGGTTTATTTAAACAGGATACACAAAAGCGACTGCTCGAGGAGAATGAGCTGACACTTGAGAAGGTGGTCACTATGGCAGCAGCACACGAAGCCGCAGCGAGAGGCACGGCAGTAATGCAGCTACGGTCACCGGAGCTCAGTGCACACAAATTGGGTGTGAGTTCTGGCAAATGTTATCGTTGTGGAAAGACAACGCATGATCAGAACCAGTGTTGGTTTAAAAACCAAGAATGTAGAACTTGTGGTAGGCTTGGACATATAGCTAGAGTATGCAGGTCAGGGAAGAAGACCAGCAACAAGAAGTCACCGCAAGGAAAATACGCAAAGGTACACAAGGTGACCGAACAGGAGTCCGATTCAGACGCTAGCAGTAATGAACTGGCTAGCTTAAGCTGTAATGAACTGGCTAGCTTAAGAGTACTCAACGCTGGTAAGGGTGCAGACCTCCAGACAATTTGGGTCACTCTTCAGATAGAAGGAGTCCAAGTAAAACTGGAATTGGACACTGGATCGGCATTGATGGTCATAAATAAGAAAGATTACGGAAAGTTATTCCAACATATTCCCCTACAGGATACGGGGATTATATTGAAAACATACACGGGGCAAAGAGTGTACCCCATCGGGAAAATAGAGGTTGCAGTGGTCCACAAGGGCGAAGACAGTCAAATAATGGACTTATATGTGATATCTGAAGGAGGTCCTCCACTACTAGGATGGGAGTGGATTAGGAAAATGATTATGGACTGGCATTTCCTACAAACAATAACGAGTGAGAACTCGGTGAAGATAGTCGGCCCAGACTCTGGAACGGATGATGGTAAGCCCAACTCAGGTGCAAAAGACAAAGTTTCAGCACAGAATTCCACTGAGCAACAACAACATAGTTTAACTGTGGATTCTGAGTCTGGCAAGTCTACTGATGTGCCCATTTCTGAGGGACACCGGGCTCGAACTCAACTCCATTTCAAACTACAACAGCAATTAGAACAAATGCTTCGCCGTTTTGAGCAAGAGTTGAATGCAACGAAAGAGTTCTTTGATATAGAGTTGGAGAATCTGGAAAGACAACATAAGCAGCTGATGGAGAAAATGGAGCAGGAGCACACAAAACGTCTGATGTCAGAGGAGTTAACGGTCAGCCAACTCCTGCATATGCTGAAGGACAGGACTCTGAAATGGGAAAAACTTGAACACGAACTTCAATATTCAAATGAAAGGGGTTCGGAGCTCTCAAAGGTTATTGGAAGAGCTGAGGTGGCAACACAGACTGAGATGACTGCAACAGAGCAGCCCTTGGATGCCAAAAGTACGCTGACTCACGTCAACGTAGAACAACAGACCGCTGAAACAGCTGCTCCGGTAGAGGGATTGAATAGTCCAATCAATCAATCTCCAAAAGAAGTTGAAGTAGTAAAATCTCAAATGAGGTCATTAGTAAACGACTTGCTGAAAGCCCAGAAAAAGCTGGATGAAGAGGTACGCATGAAGAAGTCTCTTCAGGAAAGATGTCTGGACTTGGAACAAAAGCTGGCTAACGCCCAGCTGGGTATGGAGGAAATAGAAGACCCTCTCGCTGGCCAAGATCAGGATGACACCGAATATTACTATGTCCTGTCCTGCCCAACTTGTAACTTCGACTCCCACCATACAGAAATCATGGAGGAGCACCGAAAGTCTACGGAACATCGGAAGAAGGTGGCTCTACTACGGAAAAAGGAGGAAGAGAAGGAGGAACTGCACATGCAGCTGGCAGCTGACAGTGGAGCCCAGAGAGTCTCCAAGAAGCAGAAAAGGAAAAGTCGAAACAGAAGATGACCCATCTGAACCATTATTACCTCTACCAGATCACACACGTGGTCCCTCCGAACGGAGCCAATTCAGTTCGGAAGTTCAAACTGTTAAATCCATGGAAGGACTATTGAATGAGTCACTCCAGCAACGTGAACCGACTACACCACAGAGATTGAATCTGTGAACTGTTTTCCGCAGAGACTGAATCTGTGATCTGTTTTGACATGAAGTTATCTATGTATCTATGTTATTCTGTTATGTAAACCTGAAGTTATATGTTAAATGGGGAGATGACTGTAAAGCTAAGAAGGGAGGAATGTTGTGTATGTAATATGTGTGCTACTTTGAACCTATGGACAGGACTGCACTACTTGTAGGGCGTAGTGATACGCAGTACCACTCCTGGCCATAGGGGTAGAAATAGTACTGTGGGTACTGATCTCCCCTCACTTCCCGCCTGTGGGCCTGAAGTAAAGACCTACGTGTAGTCCCTACCTCCAACCAGTAAAGACCTGTTTGAGTTATACGTTTAAGTCTTTGTGTTAATTGTTCAATACAATACACATACTTAACAATAACCAGTTTGGCCAGCAGCTAGTACATATTTTTTGTCAGCAGGCAGTTACTTTGAAGTTTTGGAGAGCTGGAAATATAAGTACGATAGCAAAATACTGCGGATGTTGGAAATCCAAAATAACAACAGAAAATGCTGGAAAAACTCAGCAGGTCAGGCAACATCCATGGACAGAAATTTGAGTTGACGTTTCAGGTCGAACCCTCCTTCAAAACTGGAAAGAAAAGATAGATCGGAGGCAGGGCTGCGATCGGACAAAAAAATAAAAGAAACAAAAGAAGTAAAAAAGAGACAATAAAAGGTGTTAGAAGCTAGATGAGATGGTAATAGGCTAAAATTAGGTGTAAAGTGTACTGGCAGGGCAAAGGATAGCTGCCAGGTGTGAGAGTGAAACAAAAGGAAAGGTGGGGGGGGGGTGGGGAAAGGAGTGGAAAAATTACAAGAAAAAATGAAATAGGGGCCGAGGTTATGATCTGAAATTGTTGAACTCGATATTGAGTCCGGAAGGCTGCAGAGTGCCTAATCGGAAGATGAGGTGCTGTTCCTCGAGTTTACGTTGAGCTTCCGTGGAACAATACAAGAGGCCAAGGACGGTGAGGTCCGAGTGGGAATGGAGCATTGAATTAAAATGACAGGCGACCGGAAGCTTGGGGTCACACTTACGGACTGAACGGAGGTGTTCCGCAAAGCGGTCACCCAATCTGCGTTTGGTCTCCCCAATGTAGAGGAGACTGCATCGTGAGCAGCGAATACAGTATACTAGATTGCGAGAAGTACAAGTAAATCGCTGTTTCACCTGGAAGGGGTGTTTGGGGCCCTGGACAGTGGGAAGGGGGGAGGTATAGGGGCAGGTGTTACATCTCCTCCGCTTGCACGGGAAGGTGCCAGGCGAAGGGGAAGGGCTGGTTGGGGTGATAGAGGAGTGGACTAGGGTGTCTCAGAGGGAGCGGTCCCTGCGGAATGCTGAAAGGGGTGGGGAGGGGAAGATATGTTTGGTGGTGGGATCACTTTGGAGGTAGCGGAAATGCCGGAGGATGATCCGTTGAATGTGGAGGCTGGTGGGGTGAAAGGTGAGGACAAGGGGAACCCTATCGTGGTTCCGGGAGGGAGGGGCAGGGGTGAGGGTAAATTGTCTGATCATAAATATAAGTACATTGTCTGATCACATTTTCCCTTATACTTGTGTAATTTTTCTTAACTTTTTATCTGCATAATATGTTGATTCTTTTTTGGGACTGAATAAACAAGATACTTTTAGAATCTTCATGCTGTTAACATAAATAAACTGAAATCTGAGATTATCTCAATCACACTGATGTCTTTCTTTTTTTAAGAGTTAAGATTCTTTAAGCCTCTCTTTAAGAATGAAGATACCAAGAAGACTAAGAACGAGAATACCAGAAAGGTAATTCAAAGTGAACAGAAATTCTTATCAGTCTAATATTTCAAAATTCAAACAATCTGCTAGATAATCACGGCAGGCCTGTCAGCATCTGAAGGATATATCGATACAAGTTCCCACCCAAACATTAACCAGTCTTTCTCCTTCATACACGAATTGAGCTGCTACACACTTCCAGCATTTTCTGTCTTTATCTCAGATTTATATTAAACAATTTTTCTTTTTCATTCTGCTGCATGAGAGCCCAATTTACAGTCCATGGTGCCTGGCAACTTGGGTTCTATTTTTATTTAAATTTCATACTTGGTTATTTGTCCTTGAAATTCATGGCCTGGAGAGTTGGAAAGGTCTCTTAGTGCTGTTGGTGGATAAATCCTCCACCAGCATCCCAAAATCTGTGAAAATCAGCAGCTTGAAATAACTGCAAATTAATTGGAACATGGACATCAATTTTATATGTTGCCCATGAAGCTCCACAATATGGATCTAGCTGGTTCATGAAGACAAAACTCCTTGGTCACTGCTGCTGTACTAACATTTCAAGGTTCCTCTTCCTGTCATTGTAATCAAGAATTGCAATTCTCATGTTAGGAACTAGATTTGAGGGGCAAAATGTCCAGTGATGCAGGCAGCCCTTAATTTTGGTGACAATTCAATTTCAATTTCAATTTTATTGGTCACATAACTAAATACAAGGGCCTAGAAATTCAGTTAGGGGTGCCCAGCTGGCTAGCGCCCAAAAGTTAGCGCTGGGCGCGGAGCCATTAGCGACCGTCAGATATTCGGCTTCAGCGCCCCAATCCGGAACCGGGCACTATTCCAGGGTGTGCCCGCCTCCGCTTGGGGCGCTGAAACTGAATGTCAGCGCTCTTGGCGCCGCTGCGCCAGCCGCTGCGGAGCGGCAGGCTGCGGTACTGCAGGCCTCCTCCTTCTCTTAAGGGGGAGCTGCCTGCAACAGGGAGATCGCCGCTGGAGAGTGCCGGCAAATGAGCCCGACACCTCAGAGAAGTGCCGGGTTCGCGGCAAGCAGCCGGCAGTGCTGCGGGGGGGGGTGGTGGAGGAGGCCGGGGAAGGAGGTGCGGGCAGGCGGCCGCTGAAAAAGCGGCCGGCCGCACCTCCACCTTAAAGCGCCCCACTAAGGCTAGAGTATGGCTCCGTTTTCTGGTCGCTGTTTGCGGCCGCTGCGGAGGAGGCGGCCGCAACTAAATATGGCGATCGGGCCGGTCTCGGGGCGGAACCGGGGCACTGCGCACACCGATGACGTCATCGGTGCTGGCGCAGCGCTAACGGCTACCGCCGCCAATACCGCTGCGCTGAATATCAGCGCAAACTCATTTTTGGCGCAGAAGCCCTCTTTAGGCGGTAACTGGCCGCAAAGCTGGCAGCGCCTTGATTAATTTCTAGGCCAAGAAGTGTAATCTAGTCAGTGAAATGCTTTTTTCTTGACAAGCCGAGAGCACCAAGCAGCATGAACACTTAGCTGCCTGGTACGCACGGAGCTCGCAAGGACGGCAGCCATCTTCATCGGCGCCAGCATGGCAGGTAGTTTAAAGAAAATTGTATCTGCTTCTAGATCCTCCATTTATTTCCTCTCGTGGGCTCTTGTCTCTGACTAACCTTCTGTAGCTATGATGCTTCATGAACGAGCAATTAGCTTTTACTTCAAGAAGAATGTTCTGTGTGCAAAGTGGTTTGAATCTAAAATACTTTTCTCCATGTGTGGTACGACAAGCCCAGACAAATTCAATTTTGATTCTTGCTCTTTGCTGAGATTTGGCAATGGGGCAACTCCACTGGGCTTCAGGGTTCCCAGAAATAAAATTAGTCAGGGTCCCTGCTCTTGATTGCTGTGTTTTGAGCTCTGCTGAAAAAGTACGTGTGTGTAGAGTTAGAGGAGACCCTGATCAAGTTGTGCTTTGGTGCCTCCTGAATCTTGAGTTGCCTGCCAATACTTGCTATCTAGACACATGGACAAGGCACAGGAAAACAATTAGCACCTTTAGAACTGTAATTCAATTGCTTCAGGAGAGCGAGGAGAAAATGGGGAAGGCAAGTATCATAGCTGACAGGTACTTATTCATACAGTTAATAACTTACCTCTCATTTTGTTTTTGTATCCTAAATTTCTGTGTACAGCCTTCAGAAACACAGCTGGTGGAATGGATGTGCTAAAGTTAGGAAAGATAATTCCATGTTCCACAGAATGAAGATCATTGTTTCCTGTTGCTTGTGTGCATCAGCTGAAATTCAATGTTAGTTTTTAGGCACTGTCAAATATTACCTCTCTTTTAGGGATTGTGTGTGGCGTGGGAAGACCAGAGGTGAAGGAGTGAAAATATGTGTTGAATCTCCTCCTCTCCCATTTTCCTGAAGGCACTGATTCATGAGTAGATATGTTTCCTTAGTCTGTCCTGACTTAATGGGCAGCCCTGTTGGTATTTGTTAAATGGCTGTTCTTCATGCGTTAGGCTCTCATTGTTGGAGAAGGTCAATCCTGTTTTCATATACACGCACACAGACCTTTCCAGAAGTGATGATTAGTTAGCAATCACTGGGAATCCTGGCTAATTTTATTCCCTCCCTTGCAAAAGGGTGTTGAGGTTAATTTAATAGGTTTACCACATTTGCTGAGGTCAGTACAGTACAGATTCAAACAAGGGAACTATCTGATATGTGTGGCTCAGCACTACACTGGGGAGCAACTGCATTTCCCCAGTTGGGTAATTGGGTAGCTCTGTTTATTAAATATCCTACAATAACTAATGGAGAGGAACAATAGACAACTGCTTTGACTTGTAATGCAGGGAGTCCTGAGGCAGCTATTGTCTACTTTAGGTGCTGTGAGGTACATTTTCTCTCTCACATTCTGCATTTCAGAACCAAAAACCCCGTCACAGATTGTGTCCCATTTCGAAGTGGCTGAAGATGAAGTTTTCCGAGGCTTCACTGACGAAACTGCTTCAGCAAACTTTCAGATCAAAAGATCAGAATAGAAACGGGTACCTTGGTTTGTGAAAGTGAAGCTTGTAGTGAATCCAGTAAAGGTATTTGTCCGGGAATAAAGGATTTCAGTAAAGTATTTCTATTTTGAATAATTGAGGGTATTTTAATGAGCAAGAGATGCTCTATGTTGAAAATGCCACCACAACAGTCGTCATTCAAATCAGATTAACGCAATATCTTGCTTATTTATGTAAATAAATAAATAAAGACTTGCATTTCTATAGCTCCTTTCATGACCACCAGACGTCTCAAAGTGCTTTACAGCCAATTAAGTACTTTTTGAAGTGCAGTCACTGTCGTAATGTAGGAAACGTGGCAGCCAATTTGCGTACAGCGAGCTCCCAAAAGCAGCAATGTGATAATGACCTGATAATCTGTTTTTTATGTTGCTTGAGGGATAAATATTGGTCAGGGACACCGGGGATAGCACCCCTGCTCTTCTTCAAAATAGTGCCATAGGATCTTTTATGTCCACCTGAGAGAGCAGACGAGGCCTCGGATTAACGTCTCATCTGAAAGACGGCACCTCCGACAGTGCGGCACTGCCTACAGCACTGCACTGGAATGTCCGCCTTGATTTTTGTGCTCAAGTCCCTGGAGTGGGACTTGAACCCACAACCTTGTGACTCAGAGGTGAGAGTGCTACCCTCGGAGCCACATATCTTCAGCATCTCATGTTCAAAAAAAACAAGCTTTACATGCAAGAATATTAAAACTAATTGGTTCAATTTTTGATCATGATTTTCTGGATTTATTCCACAGTTGTCTGTACTGGAAAGATCTTGTGTTCAGCAAATGAGGAAACCACCAAAGAGACTGAAAGCAGAAGATACTGTTTGAGAAACAGAGAGAGAAAAGTTTACACTGAAGAAAGGGAACTTTGTGATGATGATTACCTGTGTATGTGCAAAGTAACCATTTCCTCAGGGCAGGAATAATTATTGGGTGTTTTGGTGTGATGACACAGGGGCCTTGGTAGGCCAGGGGATTGGTGGAGCAAAGCAGCATGTCAGAGTGGTGGGATAGGAGTGCAGGCCTCTATTTGCCCACAAACAGGCACCGAATTTCCTTTTTCATGAAGGAATACAAATCACAAATATGATCCCCAAACTATTGATAATAATTCTGGAATTCTCTCATGAAATATTGGCCCAGTAATTCCTCTCCCAACGCGTGAGTACGGACGGGGTACTCACGCGTGTGCCCGGAGGAATTGCCGGTTTTCAGCATGCACAGCGCATGCGGGGAAAACCGGCATTTCCTCTCCTCTGACCCAAGGGCTTAAGAGGCTGAACGTGTGCGCGCAGGAGTCTGCGCGTGTGACTTGGATTTCCTTTATTTTTAGAGAGTTGCGCATGTGTAAAGGCCTCCGGTTTTTACTCATTGACAAACCGCACGTAAGTACTTAGTTTTACAGGTAAGTGGTCTATTAATACAATTTATACATTTTTTTCCCACAGGTTTATTATTTTTAAAGAATTTACAGTAAGGTAAGTTTCGTTTTAGCCCCGATTTTTTATATAATAATTTTTTTCAAATTTTAAAATTATTGTTTAAAATAGTTTTTTACAGTTATTTATGGTTCATTTAAGTAGTGCAATGTTTTTTTAAATTTTCTTTCAAGTTTAAGTAGTGTTTTGGGGCCAGGAGTTTTCATGAGTTTGACAGCTCTTACTGTCAAACTCATGAATGAACTTTTGCAAACTCCCATTGGTTGCCCTGTGCTCACGTGATCCCAGCCGGCTCATCGCACTAAGTACGCCGCTGGGTCACGCATGCACAGCGCAGCAGGACCTCAAGCGGGCCAGTGAGAGGAAATGCAATGCGGGCCACGATTCAAATGTCAGCGCGCCGGGTAAGTGCACATCGGGGGCTTGCACGCGCGGCAAGCTCCCGATCCTAATTTCAGGGCCATTATATGAATTTCAATAACCATAAACTAATGGCCCCTTATTACAGCATCCTATAGCAGCCTACAGCAGGACCTGGAGAACATCCAGGCTTGGGCTGACAAGCGACAGCTAACATTCAAACTTATGAATGTCAAGCAGTGACCATCTCCAAAGAATTGCCGATGCAGCCAGAGTTAAGTTGGGAGTCAACATGGCTTGAGAAGGGGTGTGTGGAGAATATGATGACATAACTGAAAGGGCAAATTTGAGAAGTGGCATTGTCCCCTAGCGTGATTTGCCTGATGGTTTAGAGGAACTTTGCTTACTGGATATGCAGGTTGAAACTCATTCAAAGAATGAGGAAGCTATAACCTATAGGAAGTAATTCAGCCTCCTTGTGCAAAATTCCCTTCCTGCCCACTCCTAATCTTGTCTGGTGTTGTACAGCTTAGTTTTTGCATTGCTGTTGTGAATTGAGGTCAGTACTGCCTTCTTGGAGTTAAGAACCGAACATGTTGCCCAGAACAAGCCCTTGTATACAACAGAGTGGGGGAAGATCTGACTGGCACTGGGTGTAATTTTCATAGAGGGAAGATGCCCCAAGTGTTTATCCCAGCTGATAGATCACAGAAATATCATACTTGTGTGTGCAGACCGAATTGCAATCAAACAATGAGGAAGATCAAATCTACGATAGGTAATCTATCCTTTCTCAGTACTAACCCCCTTCACCTTCATGAACACTGAATAATGAATATGGAAGGGAATGGGTGACCAGCAGGCAGAGTAAGAGGCGCAGGCAGGTAGTGCAGGAATCCCCTGTGGCCATCCCCCTCTCAAACAGATATACCACATTGAATACTGTTGGGGGGGATGACTCATCAGGGGAAGGCAGCAGCAGCCAACTTCCTGGCACCATCAGTGGCTCTGCTGCACAGGCTGGGAGGAAAAAGAGTGGAAGAGCTATAGTGATAGGGGACTCAATTGTAAGGGGAATAGATCGGCATTTTTGTGGCCGCAATCGAGACTCCAGGATGTTGTGTTGCCTCCCTGGTGCAAGGGTCAAAGACGTCTCGGAGCAGCTGCAGAACATTTTGGAGGGGGAGGGCGAACAGCCAGTTGTCGTGGTGCACATAGGCACCAACGATATAGGTAAAAAACGGGATGAGGTCCTAAAAGCAAATATAGGGAGTTAGGAGGTAAATTAAAAAATAAGACCTCAAAGGTAGTAATCTCAGGATTGCTACCAGTGCCACGTGCTAGTCAGAGTAGAAATAGGAGGATATTTCAAATGAATACATGGCTAGAGGAATGGTGCAAGGGGGAGGGATTCAAATTCCTTGGACATTGGAACCGGTTCTGGGAGAGGTGGGACCAGTACAAACGGGACGGTTTGCACCTGGGCAGGGCCGGGACCGATGTCCTAGGGGGAGAGTTTGCTAGTGTGTTTGGGGAGGATTTAAATTAAAGTGGCAGGGGGTTGGGAACCTGAGCAGGGAGACAGAGGAAAGGGAAACAAGGAAAAAAGCAAAAGACAGGAAGGAGAAAAACAAAATTAGAAGGCAAAGAACTCAACGGTTTAAATCAAACATGGTCACAGTAAATAATAATTCATATAGGTCTGAGAGCGTTAAAAAAACAAGCCTGAAGGCTTTGTGTCTTAATGCAAGGAGTATTCAGAACAAGGTGGATGAATTAGCTGCGCAAATAGAGGTAAACGATTATGATTTGATTGGGATTACAGAAACATGGCTCTAGGGTGGCCAAGGCTGGGAACTCAACATCCAGGGGTATTCAATATTTAGGAAGGATAGGCAAAAAAGAAAGGGAGGTGGGGTAGCATTGCTGGTTAAAGAGGGGATTAGCACAATTGAAAGGAAGGATATTAACTCTGATGATGCAGAATCTGTATGGGTAGAACTGAGAAATATCAAGGGGCAGAAAACATTAGTGGGAGTGGTATATAGACCTCCAAACAGTAATACGGAGGTTGGTGATGGTATTAAAAGGGAAATTAGAGAAGCATGCAGTAAGGGCACAGCAGTCATCATGGGTGACCTTAATTTACATATAGATTGGGCTAACCAAATTAGTAAAATTACTGTGGAGGAGGAATTCCTAGAATGTTTACGGGATGGTTTTCTGGAACAATATGTCGAGGAACCAACCAGAGATCAGGCCATCTTAGACTCGGTATTATGTAATGAGAGAGGATTAATTAGCAATCTTGTTGTACGAGGCCCCTTCGGTCAGAGCAATCATAATATGATAGAATTCTTCATTAGGATGGAGAGTGAAGTAGTTGACTTGGAGACTAGGGTCCTGAATTTAAATAAAGGAAACTACAATGGTATGAGGCGCGAATTGGGCAGGATTGATTGGGGAATGTCACTCAAAGGGTTGACGGTGGATAGGCAATGGCAAACATTCAAAGACCGCATGGATGAACTACAGAAGTTGTTCATCCCAGTTTGGGATAAGAATAAAACAAAAAGGGTGACTCAACCGTGGCTAACAAGGGAAATTAGGGATAGCATAAGATCCAAGGAGAGGGCATATAAATTGGCCAGAAAAAGCGGTAAACCTGAGGATTGGGAGCAGTTTAGGATTCAACAAAGGAGGACAAAGGGATTAATTAAGAAGGGGAAAATAGAATATGAAAGTAAGCTTGCAGGGAACATAAAAACTGACTGTAAGAGCTTTTATAGATATGTGAAGAGAAAAAGATGTGTGAAATCAAGTGTAGGTCCCTTGCAGTCAGAAGCAGCGGAAGTTATAATGGGGAACAAAGAAATGGCAGACCAATTAAATGCATATTTTGGTTCTGTCTTCACAAAGGAGGACACAAATAACCTCCCAGAGATGTTGGAGAACATAGGGTCTGATGAGAGGGAGGAACTGAAAGAAATCAGTATTTGTAGGGAAATGGTGTGAGGGAAATTGATGGGATTAAAGGCCGATAAATCCCCAGGGCCTGATAACCTACATCCTAGGATACTTAAGGAGGTGGCCCTAGAAATAGTAGATGCATTGCTGATCATCTTCCAAAATTCGCTGGAATCTGGAACTGTACCCATGGATTGGAGGGTAGCTAATGTTACCCCACTATTCAAAAAAGGTGGTAGAGAGAAATCGGGGAATTACAGACCGGTAAGCCTGACATCGGTAGTGGGGAAAATGCTAGAGTCCATTATAAAGGATGTAATAGCTGAGCACTTGGAAAACAGTGACAGGATCGGACAAAGTCAACATAGATTTACAAAAGGTAAATCGTGCTTGACTAATCTACTGGAATTTTTTGAGGACGTAACTGGGAAAATAGATAAGGGAGAACTAGTAGATGTGGTGTATTTGGACTTTCAAAAGGCTTTCGATAAGGTCCCGCATAAGAGATTAGCGTGTAAAGTTAAGGCACATGGGATTGGGGGCAAGGTATTGACTTGGATAGAGAACTGGTTGGCGGACAGAAAGCAGAGAGTAGGAATTAAAGGGTCTTTTTCCGAGTGGCAGGCAGTGACTAGTGGGGTACCGCAGGGATTGGTCCTTGGACCCCAGCTATTCACAATATACATTAATGATCTAGATAAGGGAACTAGATGTAATATCTCCAAGTTTGTAGATGACACAAAGCTGGGTGGACGTGTGTGCTGCAAGGAGGATACCGAGAAACTCCAGTATGATTTGGACAGGTTGGGTTATTGGGCAGAAGCATGGCAGATGCAATATAACGTGGATAAATGCGAGGTTATCCACTTTGGTGTCAAAAACAGAAAGGCAGATTATTATCTGAATGGCAATAGATTGGGAGAAGGGAAAGTGCAACGAGACCTGGGTGTCCTTGTGCACCAGTCGCTGAAGATAAGCATGCAGGTGCAGCAGGCGGTGAAGAAGGCAAATGGTATGTTGGCCTTCATAGCGAAAGGGTTTGAGTATAGGAGCAAGGATGTCCTGCTGCAGTTGTACAGGGCCTTGGTGAGACCACACCTTGAGTACTGTATGCAGTTTTGGTCGCCTTATCTGAGGAAGGATGTTCTTGCCATGGAAGGAGTTCAGCGAAGATTCACAAGGCTGATCCCTGGGATGGCAGGAATGATGTATGAGGAGAGATTGGGCCGATTGGGCTTATACTCGCTGGAGTTTAGAAGAATGAGAGGGGATCTCATCGAAACTTATAAAATTCTGAGAGGTCTGGACAAACTAGATGCAGGTAGAATGTTCCCAATGGTCGGAGAGTCCAGAACCAGGGGTCATAGTCTAAGGATAAGGGGTAAGCCATTTAGGACAGAGATGAGGAAGAATTTCTTTACCAAGAGAGTAGTGAACCTGTGGAATTCTCTACCACAGAAGGCGGTTGAGGCCAAGTCTTTAAATATATTCAAGAAGGAGTTAGATATATTTCTTAGAGCTAAAGGTATCAAGGGATATGGGGAGAAGGCAGGTACGGGGCACTGAGTTTGGACGATCAACCATGATCTCATCGAATGGCGGAGCAGGCTCGAGGGGCCGAATGGCCTACTCCTGCTCCTATCTTCTATGTTTCTATGTTTCTATAAATCCTGATCCATCTTTAATTTGTATTTCATGTGTTAGTTTGTGAAGACTGCGAGACATTTTTTATTGAAGAATGCCCTGTGCATGGTCCTCCAGTGTTCATAAAGGACACGGTGGTCGAATTCAGTCAGCCAGACAGAGCACGTTTAACCCTTCTGGAGGGTCTCAGCATAGTGATTTCAAAAATTCAAAAAGCTGGTCTTGGTGTATGGAATGAAGGGCAGGTTATTCCCACAGGCGTTCACTTTGGACCCTATGAAGGAGTAGTATCAAATGAAGAAGCAGCTGCTGTCAGTGGGTATTCATGGGCGGTAAGTGACTACTGTCGTTATCAAGTTCCTTATTTTACAAAAAAGTTCAGGACTTATTGGAATTTATTTTCTATAAATTATCCAAGGTTCCCATTCCTGGTTGCTAATCAGCGAGTCCTACTGGTAAGTAGACAGCGAGTGAAGACAGAATTAGTCTTTGCTGTGAAGCCTCTTGTGTTCAACTAACCTATCAACACATGGAAATGTTCACAAATGAAGAATAGATTACTGGGTGTGTTTATTGTTGGGCTGGCAGCAGCCACGGAACTACCCGAACAGACATGCCTCAATCTGACTGAAACCCACCAAACACCACCACAGAGGGAACAGTTGCAATTCACCCCACTGAGACCAAAGGTGTATCAAAGTTCACAGCGCCTTCCCCACAGCTGATAGTGTCAGTGTTGAGAGAAAACTCCGCTCCCCACACAGACAAAAATCCTCTCACGACGCTGAGGCAAAGTCAGACTCACAACTATTTATAAAAACTCTGCCACCCACCCCGCCCAAGCTGAGGCAGCATGTTCACACACTGAAACGAAATCCCTCACTAGAATTCCTCCCCACCCTGCTGCCCGCCAGCTGAGGCAATTATTGAATTCCGTGGCCGCGAATTTTGAAGTTTTAGCGCTCGCCGTTCAGGCCCGTTTTGCTTAAAAATCGTGGCCGCCTCGCTTTTATCGGGTCCTGCGATGGCCGCCATTTTGGGAAGGTCGGTAGTGCTGCTGATGCCTGTGCGCACTCCAGATATTTAGAAGATGCAGATCGTGACATCAATGAGTGTGGAATGCTGGTTTGACACAATATCTGCCATTTTTGACATTGCCACTCCATTTTACGCCCTCTCCCAATCGCGACCAGCTGACCATACGTTCAGCAGCAGGAAGGACCTCCCAGCACCGCTATTTAAAGGGATCATCAACAATATACAGCTGACTTGCTTTTTGATCTGTCCTGGCTCTGTCACAGTTTGTGCGACTGTTTGGAGCTTTCTACAGTTATTTAATGTTGCTGAGGTGACAGAAAGCCTTGCTACTCATTTAAAGGCTTCTGCTCACACTTGCTCCCAGTCATGGGGTCTCTACTTGCAGTCCCCCTCACGCTCGAGTATGACGGAGATGGAGTGGAGGCAGCGAAGAAGAAGACAAGATGCTCGCAGAGGGAGAACGAGGAGGGCCAGGAGGTCTTGCACAACCAGGGTCTTCCAAGAGCACTTCTACCTGTGCTTAAGCCAGGGGCATTGTATTAGGAGGCTCCGATTCACCAAAGAGGCAGTCACAGATCTCTGCCACCTCCTGCAGCCAAACATGCAGCCTCAGAGCAGAGAGGCTCTCCCAGTGGCCCTGAAGTCACCGTGGCCCTGAATTTTTTCACCAGTCTGGACCGGGAGATATAGCTAACATCTCCCAGTTTGCTGGGTCATCGACCTGAAACCTTAACTCTGTTTCTTTACAGATGCTGCTTGATCTGCTGAGATACGAGACTCCCAAAGCAAGCGCTCTACTCGGAGCTCCAACATGGCAAGAGAGCCCCAGGTGGGCAGAGGAAATGCTTCAAGGACACCCTCAAAGCCTCCTTGAAAAAGTGCAACATCCCCACCGACACCTGGGAATCCCTGGCCCAAGACCGCACAAAATGGAGGAGAGGTATCCGGGAAGGGGCCGAACACCTGGAGCAAGCGGAAGCCAAGCGCAAGGAGCGCATGTCAACCCAAGCACCCCACCCACCCGCCCCTTCAACCACCATCTGCCCCACCTGTGACAGAGACTGTAGGTCCTGCATTGGACTCATTGGTCACCTGAGAACTCATATATAATATGGAAGCAAATCATCCTCTGTTCCTAGGGACTGCCTAAGAAGAAGAAGAATTTCCAGCATTTTCTGTTTTTATCCCAGTTTGCTGTCCATCGCTGCAACCAGGAGGTCACAGAGGCTCTCTATTCCAGGAGAAGGGACTTCATTGTCTTCTCTCTGAACAGAGAGAAGTAGGAGGAGCGCGCTATTATGTCCGTGTATAATTGAGATACGGACTGCAGGAGTTGATTATAACAAGTCTTTACTGAATGGAGACAACCTGGAAGCTGAAACTACAGAAGCCTGCTAGGGCCTTTTATACAGGGGTGGTCACTGCTGGTACTGCAGTCTGAGACCAGTTATTCCCTTAAAGGTACATACACAACAATTCCTCCCCTTTTAGATAAACAGTACATAACATTCATTTAACAACTAAATAATAACTAATTACAAATACAATTACGGTTGCTAGATACATTGGTTGAAGTTAAGCAATTATATGTTCAGTCTTTGAGGAGGCTTCCTGATTCTGTCTGGATAACGCCTCTTTGGGATATCAGGTTCTTCTGGCAAGGTTGCGTCGGGATCAATGTCGTTGTTTGGTTCGTCTGCTTCCAATATCACCGATTCTGCGGTAGATGCAATTGGTACTTCGGTTTCACCGCCAGGTGTATCAGATCGTGGTGTGGAGTTGACGTTTTCCACTGACTCTAGAATCTGGTCAGCATGGCGTCTTACAATGCTCTCTCCAACGTCCACGGTATACATTAGAGGTCCTTGCCGTGTACAGATCATTCCTGGCTGCCATTTCTCTGTGCGGTAGTCCCGGGCCAAAACTGGTTGACCTATCTTAAAACTCCTGGTCGGACTTTCATTCATATTCTGAAACTGCCTGTTCTCCACATCTCTTCTGATGTTTGGCTTAACCAAATGCAAGCGGCATCGTAGTCTTCGATTGAAGAACATCATGGCTGGAGCTTGGTTGGTAACCGCATGTGTCGCATTCCGGTAGGCAAACAAGAAGTTATCCACCTTGTGTTGTAGGGGTATATCTTCATTACACATTGCCTTGACAGCCTTCTTGAATGTTTGAACAAACCTCTCGGCCAATCCATTAGTGGCTGGATGATATGGGGCGGATGTGTAATGCTTAACACCATTGTTCTTTAAGAACCTCCGAAACTCTTCAGACACAAACTGTGGTCCATTGTCAGAGCAAATCTGTTCAGGCAGCCCATTCCTGGCGAATATGGTTCATAAGACTGTGATAGTTTTTTCTGTGGTGGTTGAGGACATTTTTATTACCTCTGGCCACTTTGAATGTGCATCCACCGCAATTAAAAACATCGAGTCCATAAAGGGACCAGCAAAATCAATTTGTACCCTTTGCCATGGAGATGAGGGCCACTCCCATGGATGTAGAGGGGCTTGTGGTGGGGCATTTTGGACCTTCTGGCATCCTGTACAGCTCTTGGTCATCTCTTCGATTTCTCTATCGATTCCCGGCCACCACACAAACGCTCTGGCTAAGTTCTTCATTTTTACCCCTCCCAGATGACCCTCATGAAGCTCATTGAGCACTCTATCCTTCAACCTGGGTCGAATTACTACTCTGGATCCACACATCAAGGTTCCTCTGCACACTGACAGCTGTTCTCTTCTCGGCGAGAATGCTGGCAGCAGTGGTTCGCCAGGTGCTGGCCATCCCTTCACCATTAAATCATAGACCCAGGAGAGTGTCGGTTCATTTCGTGTTTCCTTTTCTATGTTTGCATTCGTCACAGGGAGACATTCGACTATAGTCGAGTGGAATAACTCCACTGGATCCACTGCCAGTTCTTCTTCCACCGTCGGCAACGGTAGGCGCGACAATCCATCAGCATTCCCATGCTGTTTAGTTCCTTTGTACTCGATGTCATATTGGTGTGCCCCTAGGAAAAGGGACCACCTCTGTAGCCGTTGTGCCGTCATTATCGGTACGCCCTTCTGAGGGTTGAAAATGGAGACGAGGTGTTGATGATCAGTTAGTAGAGTAAATTTCTGACAGTGCAGGTAGTGATTGAACTTCTTCACCCCCCACACCAGGCTGAGGGCCTCTCTGTCAATCTGGGTGTAGTTACGCTCGGCTGAAGTTAACGAGCATGACGCAAAAGCTATCGGCCTCTCTGAACCATCAAGGAATTTATGTGACAGTACCGCCCCAATGCCGTAGGGAGACACATCACACGCCAGTCTTATCGGTAGTGATGGGTTGTAGTGAGCCAATACTTCTCTTGAAGTGATTCGGTCCTTACTCTTCTGAAAGGCCCGCTTACATTCATCGCTCCATTTCCATGCTACTCCCGTTCGTAGTAGGGCGTTCAGTGGATGCAGAATTGTGGGTAAATTCGGCAAAAACTTATGGTAGTAATTCACCAATCCGAGGAATGACCTCAGTTGTGACACATTTTCAGGCGCTGGAGCCTTAACTATCGCTTCAATTTTGTCAGGGGACTTATGCAACCCCTCTTCATCAATCACGTGGCCACAATATGATATCTGTTTCTTAAAAAACTCGCACTTGGGGCGATTGGCTCGTAGCCCATGTTCACGTAGTCTAGTGAGCACCAGCTCTAGGTTGGCAAGGTGTTCACTGTCATCTTCACCTGTCACTAGGATGTCGTCTAAGTAACACTAAGTCTCCGGAATCACTTGCAGGACTTGTTCCATCGCTCTTTGCCATATCGCCGGAGCTGATGCTACTCCGAATACCAGTCGATTATACTGGTAAAGACCTTTGTGAGTGTTTATCGTGAGATACTTCCGAAAGGATTCTTCAACCTCCATCTGCAAATATGCTTGTGCTAGGTCAATTTTTGTAAAACGCTTCCCTCCAGATAGTGAGGCGAAGATATCTTCTATCCTTGGAAGAGGATATTGTGCTGTGTGAAGGACTGTAACAATACTGTGGAGGAGGAATTCCTGGAGTGTTTACGGGATGGTTTCCTGGACCAAAATGTCGAGGAACCAACCAGAGATCAGGCCATCTTAGACTGGGTATTATGCAACGAGAAAGTTTTAATTAGCAATCTTGTTGTACGAAGCCCCTTGGGTCAGAGCGATCATAATATGATCGAATTTTTCATTAAGATGGAGAATGAAGTAGTTGACTCAGAGACAAGGGTCCTCAATTTAAATAAAGGAAACTACGATGGTCTGAGGAGCGAGTTGGGTAGGATTGAGTGGGGAATGGCGCTCAAAGAGTTGATGGTGGATAGGCAATGGCAAACATTCAAAGACCGAATGGATGAGCTACAGAATTTGTTCATCCCAGTTTGGCGTAAAAATAAAACAAAAAAGGTGACTCAACCGTGGCTAACAAGGGAAATTAGGGATAGCATAAGATCCAAGGAGAGGACATATAAATTGGCTAGAAAAAGCAATAATCCTGAGGATTGGGAGCAGTTTAGGAGTCAACAAAGGAGGACAAAGGGATTAATTAAGAAAGGGAAAATAGAATATGAGAGTAAGCTTGCAGAGAACATAAAAACTGACTGTAAAAGCTTTTATAGATATGTGAAGAGAAAAAGATTAGTGAAGTCAAGCGTAGGTCCCTTACAGTCAGAATCAGGGGAATTTATAATGGGAAACAAGGAAATGGCAGACCAACTAAATGCATACTTTGGTTCTGTCTTCACAAAGGAGGACACAAATAACCTCCCAGAGATGCCGGGGAACATAGGGTCTGATGAAAGCGAGGAACTGAAAGAAATCAGTATTTGTAGGAAAATGGTGTTAGGAAAATTGATGGGACTGAAGGCCGATAAATCCCCAGGGCCTGATGGTCCACATCCCAGGGTACTTAAGGAAGTGGCCCTAGAGTAAGTAGATGCATTACTGATCATCTTCCAGAACTCGATAGACTCTGGAACGGCACCCATGGATTGGAGGGTAGCTAATGTTACCCCACTGTTCAAAAAAGGTGGTATAGCAAAAGCGGGGAATTATAGACCGGTAAGCCTGACATCGGTAGTGGGGAAAATGCTAGAGTCTATTATAAAAGATGTAATCGCAGAGCACTTGGAAAGCAGTGACAGGATCGGACAAAGTCAACATGGATTTACAAAAGGTAAATCATGCTTGACTAATCTACTGGAATTTTTTGAGGATGTAACTGGTAAAATAGATAAGGGAGAACCAGTGGATGTGGTGTATTTGGACTTTCAGAAGGCTTTCGATAAGGTCCCACACAAGAGATTAGCATGCAAAATTAAGGCACATGGGATTGGGGGCAAGGTATTGACTTGGATAGAGAATTGGTTGGCGGACAGAAAGCAAAGAGTTGGAATAAACGGGTCGTTTTCCGAGTGGCAGGCAGTGACTAGTGGGGTACCGCAAGGATCGGTCCTAGGACCCCAGCTGTTCACAATATATATTAATGATCTGGACGAGGGAATTGGATGTAATATCTCCAAATTTGCAGACGACACAAAGCTGGGCGGGAGGGTAAGCTGCGAGGAGGATGTCGGGAAACTCCAGTACAATTTGGACAGGTTGGGTGATTGGGCAGAAACATGACAAATGCACTATAATGTGGATAAATGTGAGGTTATCCACTTTGGTGGCAAAGACAGGAAGGCAGATTATTATTTGAATGGCAATAGATTGGGAGAAGGGGAAGTGCAAAGAGACCTGGGTGTCCTTGTGCACCAGTCGCTGAAGGTACGCATGCAGGTGCAGCAGGCGGTTAAGAAGGCAAATGGTATGTTGGCCTTCGTAGCAAGAGGGTTCGAGTACAGGAACAAGGATGTCTTGCTGCAGTTGTACAGGGCCTTGGTGAGACCGCACCTTGAGTATTGTGTGCAGTTTTGGTCACCTTACCTGAGGAAGGACGTTCTTGCCATGGAGGGAGTGCAGTGAAGATTCACCAGGCTGATGCCTGGGATGGCAGGAATGACGTATGAGGAGAGATTGTGTCGATTGGGCTTATACTCACTGGAGTTTAGATGATTGAGAGGGGATCTCATTGAAACCTATAAAATTCTGTCAGGTCTGGACAGACTAGATGCAGGAAGGATGTTTCTGATGGCCGGGGAGTCCAGAACCAGGGGTCATAGTCTAAGGATAAGGGGTAAGCCATTTAGGACTGAAATGAGGAGGAATTTCTTCACCCAGAGAGTGGTGAACCTGTGGAATTCTCTGCCACAGAGGGCGATGGAGGCCAGTTCATTAAATATATTCAAGAAAGAGTTGGATATATTTCTTGAGGCTAAAGGGATCAAGGGATATGGGGAAAAGGCAGGGACAGGGTACTGAATTTGGATGGTCAGCCATGATCACATTGAATGGCGGAGCAGGCTCGAAGGGCTGAATGGCCTACTCCTGCTCCTATCTTCTATGTTTCTATGTTTCTATGACTGGGTTCACCGTCACCTTGAAGTCCCCACAGATGCAAACCTTCCTTGGCTCCTCAGACTTATTGTTTAACGTTTTCTTCATGACAGGGACGATGGGTGTCACCTACTCACTCCAGCCTACCTTAGATAACACGCCTGCATTCTCCAGATTCTCCAGCTCTGCCTCGATGGCTGGGCGAATTGCATATGGTACCGGTCTTGTTTTGAAAAACTTGGGAATTGCATTCTCCTCTATTTTTATCGAGGCGGTTACGCCTTTAAGAGTGCCCAGTTCTTGTTGAAATACCTCTTTGGCGTCAGCTAAGATTGTTGACAATCATCCAGGAGTGATGTCGTCATCCTTTTTACCAGCCACCGTCAGTGCCTGAATGGAGTGCCAGTCTAAACTTATCTTTCTGATCCATTCACGTCCCAATAACGGCGGTCCACCATCTTGCAGAATGTAGAGATACAATTTCCGTATTTGCTTGCCGTTGTATTCGACAGGCACCCTTATTTTTCCTCTGGGGTATACTTTTTGCCCCGTATATGTCCTCAAGACAATGGATGTCTCTCTCAAGGGTATGTGTGAGAATAGCCGCTCGTAGTCTCGTTGATTCATGATGGTTAGAGCTGATCCTGTATCCAATTCCATTTTGACTTGGGACCCTGCTATCGTGAGGGTGACTCAAATGGTTTGGAGATCCTCTTTTGCGATTATGTTGTGAAGTTTGAGAAAGCTTAGTCTCTTGTTCCCGGATTCACTATCGCTCATCTGGTCTTCGGAACTACTGTCCGTCATCTTTTGTACTTTCCTGTATGATTCCTTCGTAGCCTTTTTGTTGTCGTTGGTCTTCTTCCCAGACCTGCAAACTCGTGCAATGTGTCCCATCTTTCCGCATTGCCTGCATATTTTGTCCTTGGACCAGCAGTCCTTCTGGTCATGGTTTGTTCTGCCGCAGCGATAACATTTTGCAAATCCCCGTGTCATTTTGTGGGTGCCGTATTCCTGTGGCTTTTGTTGTATTTCCGCAGCTCCCCTTGCTGCTGCTTCGTATGATACTGCCACGCTGAAAGCCTTATCTAGCGTCAGCTCTTTCTCTGAGAGTAACCTCTTCTGGGTTCCTTCACTCAGGAGTCTACAGGCAAATTTGTCCCGTAAGGTATCTGCCAGTCCTGCTCCGAACTGGCAGTGCTTTGATAGCTTGCATAGTTCCGTAAGGTAATCAGCATTGCTCTCATTTTTATGCTGATTTCTCCTGTGGAATTTAAATCTTTCTGCTATCAGCAGCGGTGTAGGATTTAGTTGTTCCTGTAGGATAGCAACAATTTCGTTAAAACTCTTCGCCTTCGGTTTGGCTGGAGTAATCAGGTCCCGCAATAGGCCGTACGTTCTTGCGCCCATTAAATTTAGCAATACCGATGCCTTTTTCTCATCGGTTATTTCGTTTGCCTCGCAATATACCTCGACTCTTTCCACATACGTGGTCCAGTCTTCTATTGCATTATCGAAGGCAGTGATATCGCCAGTCTTTGGCATCTTGAAAATCTAAGATGGCACCTCCCGCGCTTTGCCTTCATCCCCGATGGATCAAAATGGCGCCTCCCACGCTTTTTCTTCTTCCCCGCCAAGTTAAGATGGCGCCTCCCGCGCTTTCCCGCCGCTGCCGCTGCTGCCAACGCTGTTGCTGGTGATTATATTTATTTTACTATCCTGTAATGGCGATGCCCTATGGTCTTCGCGCCTCCCCAATCGCTGCTGCCAATGCCGCTCCGCGGTATTTTAATTTTTCTATCGCACTTCAATATTTGCTCCGTTAATTGAAGAACCGTTCCCGCCGTGGAGCGGACCCTCTGGGACACTTCCCTCCCTCTTCTTAGGTCCGAACGCCGCCCAGCTTCGAAGCACCGGCCGCGCCCTGTGTGCTCCACCCTCTCTCTCCCTCTTTGCTTCCCGACTCGCTGCCTGGCCCCGTTGCAGAGCCACCCAATCGAGCTCTAGCCCGCCGCAGCCCAGGAAGGATCAGTGTACTACCTGCCACCAGCCCAATTAGCTGGGAAACCACAGACTGGAGAACCAAGCCTGGCTCCCGACAGTCTCTCCTGCACTTTTCAATTCGATGATTTGGAGGGCGGTTGCCCACGGTCGACGCCAGTTTCTCGAGTTTCTTTGGATTATTTTTTTATTTTTATTTTTTCTTCTGGCTTCGACCTTCAATAACGTCCTCTGAGGTGCTGCCGAGTTGCAGGTAAGTTCGTTTCTTACTCGTCGCCAGTATTATGTCCGTGTATAATTGAGACACGGACTGCAGGAGTTGATTATAACAAGTCTTTACTGAATGGAGACAACCTGGAACTGAAACTACAGAAGCCTGCTAGGGCCTTTTATACAGGGGTGGTCAATGCTGGTACTGCAGTCTGAGACCAGTTATTCCCTTAAAGGTACATACACAACACACGCATGTGGCTTTGCCAGGCTAGAGGGCTTCCTCATGGTGCAGTGTGCCATCGACTGCACACATGTGACTTTGCAGGCACCGTATACCAATCCTGAGATGTTCCGTAACTGCACAGACTACCACTCACTTAATGTGCACTTCTTGTGCGACCACGCCCAGTGCATCATGATGCTGAATGCACGGTATCCTGGCAGCAGTCATGATGCCTTCAACCTGCACCAGTCCGGTGTGCCAGCAGTCTTTGAACCACCACGTCAAACCCAAGGTTGGCTGCTTGGAAACAAGAGCTATCCACTCTGCATCTGGCTGATGAGTTCCCTCCACAGCCACACCACTCATGGCCAGCACTCAAATAACGACAGCCATGCTGCCATGAGGAGTCTTATCGATCAGACCATTGAGGTCCTCAAGCAACAGTTCCGCTGCCTTGACCGCTCAGGAGGAGCCCTCCAGTACAGGCCGGAGCAGGTTTCCCATTTCGTGGTGGTCTGCTGCATGTTCCACAACTTGGCCACATGAGGGCACAGCCCATGCCACCACAGGTCCATCAAGCCTGTCCCTAAACAATTGTGATACCTTGTGTATCACAATCTATTCATTCCATCCCACCCAAAACCATAAAATACCAAGGCCAATTTGCGACCTAACTGGCGATCGAAACTAGTCCAGGAGATCATTCTTGTCCTGAATTCCCTGCAGTATCTACCTTCTGTAAGAGGTGATCTCTGCCTCAGCCAAAAACAGGTCCAGCTCTCGCTTGAAAGAACTCTGAGAGTCCGTGTCCACCACACGAGATGGCAGCCTGTTCCCGAGTTCCACTATTCTATGGGACAAGAACCTCGTCCTGACATCTAACCTAGATCTAGACTTGTACAAATTAAATTTGTGACCCCTAGTCCTTCTTAACCTATTTAATTGAAACAAACTATCAGCTGGCACATGATCATTCCCTTCAACCCTTCATTATCTTCTGAACCTCAATCAAATCCCCCTTAAGTCTACACTTCCCTAAAGTGTAGAGTCCCAAATCTTTTAGCCTATCTTGATAACAAAGATGCTATCCTGATAAATAAGAGAGGAGGAGGAGGAGGAGAAGGAAGTGAGCAGGCAGGCAGCACATTCCTGATCCAGATGGGCTGTCCATGAGCGCCTCAACAGACTCTGGTTGCAGTGAGTGAAACCCCAGATCCCGTTGCTCACCACTTCCCCATCTTACCATCCCTCTGTCTCAGAACATCACAGCGTCCTCCTGGGCACAAAGTTGAAATGAGAGCCACCACAAAACACATTTCAAATATAATTTATAAATTTATCAAATTCAAATCAAAAGAACAAAGTCAGCTAATCACCCTTGTGCATTCCCTAAGTGTCTGTCTTAAGTGTGCCTTTTCCTACTCTAGTGCTCCTACGAAGTGCTCCCCCACTGCTGCAGCTGGTGGAAAGCTGCTGACTTGCAGTGGGGAGTCTACAAATAGGCCTGCAGGATGACCTCAAGCAGCTCTGGCCCTAGAAAGCCCGGCTGTAGACTGCGCCACCTTGGTATGGGCGGCAGAAGTCTGGGCTGGCTGGTGCAAGCGCACTGGCAGGGTGGCAGTGGTGGGAGCATGAATGCTGTCTTCTTGAGAGAGGACAGCAGGTTCTTGCTCCACGGGGCCACTGCCACTCCCTCAGGGTGGGGCCTCAGCACTATTAGCCATCTGCTGGAGCACAGATTGCTGGACTGCTGTGACAATCTGAAAGCACTTTTCCACACTCGTAAACCCAGCCACAATGGCATCAGTCTGAGCTTGCGTGGCAACAAGTTGAGACTGTAGGAGAGCAGTCTGCGCTTCCACTGCATCAGTGAGACGTTGGGTTGCTTCCGTTTGGAAATGCGAGTTTGCCCATCACACCCAGCATCATGGTTGGGTCCACAAGTTCTCTAATGGAGTTGCCCATTATTTCCACCCTGGAAATCATGGGCTCCAAGCCCAGCGCAAAACCCCATAATATTGGAGCCGGACTCCTCCATGCTGCTTGACACTGACCAGAGGCTCTCTGGCAGGCTTGCCATTACACCAAGCATTTCTGTGTGCAGGCCCACCACCCTTCTTCTGAAGGCTGCCCCATCGAGATCATCATCTGCGTCCTGTGCAGCAGAACTCGTGCGTAATCTCGCCCTGCGGGGAGCTGGCACGCGAGCTACACTTTCCCCCTGGCTTGGCTGCAGCCCACTCATGCCTGGGGATTCACCACGTGCAGATCCTGCCTCTAGTCTACCCTCTAATGTATGGGCAGTGCCATTTGCTAAGCTGGTGTCTGCGAGTGTCAGTTCTGTTATGTCTGACTTTGTTGATAGGTACTCGATTGCATTGGCCTGAGCACATGGAGTTTGATAGTGCTGTTATCGTTGCATTGTGTCTGACATTGGATATAGGTATTTGATTGCTTTTGCCTGGGAGAGTGTGTTTGGATCAGCCATTAAAAGCAACATGAACTGAGCTCTGCATACGGCCTCTGGATTATCTTTGCAAACGCAACATTTGGCGATGAGAATGGCTGAAATCTCTCTTCCACCACCTCCTCCCTTCCTTGAACTACCCGGTGAGCCCCCGATCCCATGGGTTCGCTGGCTACAGTCCGTTGAAACCTACCTCATTGCTCTCGGACTAGAAAATGTGAGTACAGCACGGAAAAAGGCACTGTTATCCCATTGCTTGGGAGCGGAGGGCCAGCATGTTCTTGGGACATTAGGCACAGCAGACTCAATTCAAACATATGATGTGGCTGTGGCTCTGTTAAGCACACACTTCTCTGCCCCACAAAGTGCCCTCCTGCGGCGATTCATTTTTAGACAGCGTCACCAACTTCCCGGCGAGTCTGTGCATCAAAACATGACGAATTTGAGGGGGTTAGCTAGCTCGTGCAAGTTCGGTGCACTACACGACGAGATGGTGCGTGATCAACTAATAGAACACAGCAACAACGTGAGAGTGCGTGAAAGACTGTTACTCGAGTCCGACGATCTGTCGGTGTCACAGGCAGTTAACATTGCCTTTCAAGTGGAGTCTGCAGCCGAATGTGCAGCGAAACTAGCACACACACCCAGTGATGGCGCCCTCGGCCCTGACAGCCCTGACACTGTAATGCTCGCGTGACGGCAGCAACGCGCGCTACCGCAGCAACAGTGTGGAAACTGTGGATCTCGTTCACATGCTACCAGAGCACAGAATTGCCCCACACGCGGCCAAGCCTGTCGCAATTGTGGAAAACAAAATCACTTTGCCAATGTCTGCCGCTCTGCCCCGGTTGCTACAAATGAACACTCTCAGTCCTCAAGCACTATAATTCAAAACATGAGCTCTGGGCCAGTAGTGGCTTTCAAGTCATGCACAATGAACCTGAATGATGTGTGCATCCCTCTGTTCTTGGATACCGGTGCCAGCGTCTCACTGCTGAATGTGGACACATTCAAATGTTTTTTCACCTCCCTGCCACCCTCTGCGCCCTCCACTGCCCTTTGTGGGTATGGTAATTCAAAAATTGGACTAGTGGGCTCAGTCAACCTCACTGTATGCTATGGAACAAAAGTTTTGCCAGATTTTTGTTTTCATGTGGCACGCCAAGGAGCTAACCTGATGGGACTGGATCTTTTCACTGACCTGGGTTTTTCTCTCTTGGACACCGGCGGGTCTGCGATTCTGCACGTCGCCTCACCGTGGCGCCAAACATGGCCAGCACTCTTCGAGGGTCTGGGCTGCCTGACTGCCTTCACCCACCAGCCCATGGTTGACTCCACCGTTACCCCTGTCATTCAGCCACTGCACCGCATCCCGCTTGCTCTCCGTGACGGGGTCACAGCTGAACTAAAGCAGCTACTGGAAGCTGGCATCATCGAACCAGTTGATGCCTCCCCATGGGTCTCCAACCTGGTGGTTGCAATGAAAAAGTCAGGTGGTCTACACATTTGTGTCGATCTTCGAGCAGTGAATAAGGCCGTAATCCCTGACAAATATCCACTGCCCACGTCAGAGGAACTCACAGCGCAGTTCTATGGTTCCATCCTGTTCTTGAAACTGGACCTTCGACAGGGCTTTCTACAGGTTCCCCTCCACCCCAGCAGCAGGGACCTCACTGCTTTTGTGACACATGCTGGCATCTTTCGGTACACCAGGATGCCATTTGGACTTAGCTCTGCACCCAGCTGCTTCCAAAAGGTGATGTCCTCTGTGCTCGCAGGCATTCCTGGGGTGGCCATCTACCTGGATGACATCGCTGTGCATGGGCCCTCGACCTCCACTCACGACGAATGCCTTCACAGAGTTTTCACGGCTCTAGCAAAACACAAGCTCACACTGAATGGCGAAAAGTGTGTCTTTGCTGTTTCAGAGATCGAATTTGTGGGGTTTCGGTTATCGGCTGATGGTATATCCCCACTCCAGTCAAACGTGGATGCCATTCACAACATCCCAGAACCTAGCTCTGCAGCACAGGTTGCCTCCTTCCTTGGCATGACTGGGTACTACCTGAAGTTTTTGCCCCAGTACTCAGCCACCACAGCCCCACTGTGTCAGCTCCTGCGAAAAGATGAGCCCTGGGTGTGTTCACAAGCCTGTACGGAAGCTGTTCGCCTCCTCAAATCGCAGCTCACATCGCCCCCAGTGGTGGCTCACTTTGACGTCGCCAGCCCCACCCTCGTCACCTGCAACGCGTCCGCTGCAGCTGTGGGGGCGGTGTTATCGCAGATACAGAATGGAATGGAGAAACCAATCGCCTTTGCCTCCCGAGCCCTTAGCCCCACTGAACAGAAGTACTCAGTAGGCGAGCGTGAGGCACTGGCGTGCGTCTGGGCATGTGAGCAGTGGCACCTGTACACGTATAACCATGCCTTCACCCTGCGAACCGATCACCAGGCTCTCACTGCCCTGCTGTCTACATCCGGCATGGGCCACAGACCACTGCGTCTACACCACTGGTCTGACCACCTCCGCCAATACAATTTCAGTCTCCAGTTCACACCAGGACGTGACAATGTTGTTGCAGATCTGCTCTCCTGCACTGTCTCTGCCCCAGCCCCACTTGTCGGGTCTGAACATGTGGAACAGGATATCGTCCAGATGCTGCACACGCCTCTCCAAACCACAGTCTCTCTCCAGGAGCTCAAAGAGGCCTCTGAACAGGATCCGGCCCTCTCCCAGCTGTGCACCTTCTTCAGAGATGGCTGGCCTCACAAGGTGCCTGAGGAACTGTCTGCCTACTCCAGAGTTAAAGAGGAGCTCTCCTGCTGGAATGACTCCAGTGTTGCACGTGGGCTCTGCACTGTGGTCCCAAGTGCCCTTCATGCGCGTGTTTTATCCATGACACACGAGGTCCACTTGGGCACAGTGAAGCTCAAACAACGATGCCGAGATCTAGTGTGGTGGCCAGGTATCGACAGGGAAATCGAGGCCCTGGTCAAGGACTGTGCAGCCTGCCTTGTAAGTGGCAAGACTGGCCACCAAGCTCCTCCACCCCTGCAACCCCTTGCCTGGCCCTCTCAGCCCTGGGAGCACCTGCAGCTGGATGTCTGCGGGGAGATCCATGGTGTCCCCCACCATCAACGGTTCCTAGTGGTGACCTATGACCTGCACTCAAAATGGCCAGAGGTCACTGCCGTGGGCTCCGTCACCTCTCGGGTCATCATCGATATTCTTGAGTCCCTCTTCTCCCGCTGGGGGCATCCAAAGGCCATCACCACAGACAATGGCCCCCAAATAGTCTCTTCGGGACTCTCCTCTTACCTTAAGAGCAAGGGCATCCATCACATATGTACAGCGTACTACCACCCCAAGTCAAATGGGGGGGGTGGAGCATTTTAACCAGACACTGAAAAATGGCCTCAGAGCAAACCTAACCCAGGGATGTGTGTTTGACAAGGCCCTCCTCCACACACTGCTGCACTACAGAGCCTCCCAGCATTCTACTACAGGGGTCTCACCCGCATCCCTCATGCTAGGCCGGGAGCTCATGCTGCCCCTTGGCAGGCTCCGCCCCTCGCTAGCTCAGAGCACTGCTCCACGGGTTCAAGCCACTGACGCTAGACAGCGGGAGAAGATGAAACTCCACTTCGACCAGTCGAAGAGGGCCAAGGCGCCCAACATCTTAGTCTCCGATTGGGTCAGAGTCCGCAGGCCAAAAATAAGATGGCCTCATTCTGGTCCTCCCCTCTCCAAATCAGCCGCCAACTTGGACCAGCCACTTTCTGCCTCACTGACGGCTCTCGGTGGCATGCCAGCCGCCTTCGGAAGGTGCCAGCACCCCCAATGCGGGATTATACGGACCTAATCCCCAAGCCTTACCCCCAGAGTGGCGGGATGCACATGTGGCTCAGCCAGCTCACCCTCAAGCAGATATTGTGCCTCAGCCTGCTCCTCAACAGTCCCCACTTCGGCCTGCTTTTCACCAGTCCGCACCTCGGCCTGTTCGTACATGTTGTTGCCCTGGCCACCTACAGGACTTTGTCACTACATTTCATGTTTGAAATTCTGTGAGGGGGAGGAAATGTTATGTCTGACATTGGTGATAGGTACTCGATTGCCTTGGCCTGAGCACATGGAGTTTGATAGTGCTGTTATCGTTGTATTCTGTCTGACATTGGATATAGGTATTCAATTGCTTTTGCCTGGGAGGGTGTGTTTGGATCAGCCATTAAAAGCAACATGAACTGAGCTCTGCATACGGCCTCTGGATTATCTTTGCAAACGCAACAAGTTCCAGTGCCGCTGCGTCTTCTCCTCCATCACTTTCCTCCTCCAGAACTTCAGAGACAGGCTGGGCTGCTGACAGTGCTTGGGTATCTGAAAGGAGAAATGCACAAGGGTCGGGTTGTGTTGAGGTAGGAGGGAAAGCCAAATATCCATGCATACACCATCAGCAGCGTGTAAGTGAAAAGAGATTGTGGGATGAGGGGTAGTGGGCTGAGAGAAGAAGGATTAGGTATAAGCATACCATCATCATCAGCAATGTTTTTCACTTCCCCGCTCACCACGGACTCTGTCACTGCCCCAACAATTATTGTGAGCACTACTTCCTTCAAGTCCATGAGGTTCTCAATTCTGACTTACCCTTCTTCTTACTTCTTAGGCAGTCCCTCGGAACCGAGGATGACTTGCTTCCACATTAAACATGAGTTCTCAGGTGGCTGATGAGTCCAATGCGGGACCTACAGTCTCTATCACAGGTGGGGCAGATGGTCGTTGCAGGGACGGGTGGCTGGGGTGCTTGGGTTGATGTGTACTCCTTGTGTTGCTTGCGCTTGGCTGCTGCTTGCTCCCGGCGAAGAGACGTGTTCAGCACCTTCCCGGATGCTTCTCCTCCATTTTGTGCGGTCTTGGGCCAGGGATTCCCAGGTGTCGGTGGGGACGTTGCACTTTTTCAAGGAGGCTTTGAGGGTGTCCTTGAAGCATTTCCTCTGCCCACCTGGGGCTCTCTTGCAGTGTCGGAGATCCGAGTAGAGCACTTGTTTTGGGAGTCTTGTATCGGGCATGTGGACGATGTGACATGTCCATCGGAGCTGATCGAGCGTGGTCAAAGCTTCGATGCTGGGAATGTTGGCCTGAGCAAGAACACTGACGTTAGTGCGCCTATCCTGCCAATGGACTTGCAGGATCTTGCGGAGGCAGCGTTGGTGGTACCTCTCCAGTGCTTTGAGGTGCCTGCTGTAAATGGTCCATGTCTCTGAGGCATACAGGAGGGCGGGTCTCACTACTGCTCTGTATACCATGAGCTTGGTGCCGGGTTTGAGGTCCTGGTCTTCAAACACTCTCTTCCTGAGGCGACTGAAGGCTGCACTGGCACACTGAAGGCGGTGCTGGACTTCGTCATTGCTGTTTGCCCTTGTTGACAGTACTGTCACCCAATAACCCTTCACCCATCTGTTGGTACTCCCGGAGGTTATGTGCCAACTTGACCTGCAAGAGAAAGGGAAGTGTCAGTGAGTGTGGTACAATATGTTTGGGTGATGTGCCTGCCATGGTTGAATAGCTGGCAAATTGTGCAAGGTGTGAGATGTGGGTGTAAGTCTTGCAGCAGTGGTAAGTGTGTGAGGTATGAGTGGTGCTGGCTAGAGATTGTTGGTAGGTGACTGATGGGGGTGTGGTGCATTGAACAGTGTGTGCGATTCATGACACAGATAGTGGGATATGGTATTTGAAGATGCATTTACTCACCTTGACCAGTCATGTGAGGTCACTAAACATTTTGCAGCACTGGATCCAGGTTCTGCGGACAACACTCATCGTACTGACGGCTTCAGCAGTCTCCACCCACAGCCTTCTTGTGTCCGCGGGCCTCCTGCCCCCTGTGGTAGAGGACCTGAGGATGTCATAGAACCTCCAGGATCAAGGCCTCCAGTGCCACATCAGAAAATCTCCTTGCCCTTTTTCTTGGCTATTGGGCCATGGTTTTCTCCACAATGACAATGAGCTGTTTGTGCAAAAAAGCACTTCCCCTGTATTAGAGCCTTGAACAAACTTTATTGGCCACTAGACTCCACCCAATATTGGCCCCCCGAATCAGCACTAAGACAATCAGCAGCACGTTTCAGCGCTACAATCATTATAATGAGCAGGCAGCATGAATTTTATGTGCTGCCTGCACTACTTTGAACGGGTGTGGGCACATCGTGCTGCCCGCGCCTTTTTTTGGGCCTTATCCAATTTCTAGGCCTCTGTCTATTGCATTCTTAGCTTGATTCCCCACTCCTGTTTTTGAGGAATAGAGCCTGTTGGTATTGGATGGCCTTGTAGCTGTTATCATTTTAATCCAATGGCTTTGTCCTGGAGCCAAGGTCAACTAAGAATGAGCCTACATTCCAGTCCCTTGTACTTTGTTCATCATCTGATGAATTTAGTCCTGCTGCTCTAATTCAGGTATTATCCTATTAAAGCAGTTCCAGGAGATTCCCAGAGCCTGCTGTCATTGTATTTATGAACAAAGGTGAGTCAGGTGTCACCTCAACCAACTCTCATCATTCCGAGTTTCAGAATGCATTGAACAGTAGTTGCCAAATCCTTGGTGTTCTGAGGTGGAGGTAAGGAATAATAAAGGGAAAAAAACACTAGTGGGCGTAGTCTATACGCCTCCGAACAGTTGCAACTCTGTTGGACGGAGTATCAATCAGGAAATAGTTGAGGCTTGTAATAAGGGAACATCTATAATTATGGGGGATTTTAACTATCATATTAATTGGACAAATCAAATTGGGCAGGGCTGCCTTGAGGATGAGTTCATTGAGTGTATTAGGGATGGGTTTCTTGAGCAGTATGTAACTGGACCGACCAGGGGGCAAGCAACATTAGATCTGGTCCTGTGTAACGAGACAGGATTAATTAAAAATGTCCAAGGAAAGGATCCCCTTGGAATGAGTGACCATAACATGGTTGAATTCCATATTCAATTAGAGGGTGAGAAGGTTGGATCTGAAACAAGCATGCTAAGCTTGAATAAAGGAGACTATGAAGGTATGAGAGTGGAATTGAGTAGAGTGGATTGGGAAAATGGATTAAAGGGTAAGACGATACATGATCAGTGGTGTACATTTAAGGAGTTATTTTACAACTTCCAAAAAATATATATTCCACTGAGAAGAAAAGGGTGTAAAAGAAAAGACAGCCATCCGTGGCTAAGTAAAGAAATTAAGGATAGTATTCAACTAAAAACAAGGGTATATAAGATAGCCAAATCTAGTGGGAGGATAGAGGATTGGGAAAACTTCAAAAGACAGCAAAAAATAACAAAAAGATTGATTAAGAAAGGGAAGATAGATTATGAAAGTAAATTAGCAAAAAATATAAAAACAGATAGTAAGAGTTTTTATTGTTATATAAAAAGAAAAAGGGTGGCTAAAGTAAATGTTAGTCCCTTAGAGGATGAGACCAGGAAATTAATGGTGGGAAATATGGAGATGGCAAAAACACTGAATGAATATTTTGTATCAGTCTTTACAGTAGAGGACATTAAGAATATCCCAACACTGGACAAACAGGGGGCTATAGCGGGGGAGGAGCTAAACATGATCAAAATCACTAAGGAAGTGGTACTCGGTAAAATAATGGGACTCAAGGCGGATAAATCACCTGGACCTGATGGCTTACATCCTAGGGACTTGAGGGAAGTGGCGGTAGGGATTGTGGATGCATTGGTAATAATTTTCCGAAACTCCCTGGACTCAGCAAAGGTCCCGGCAGACTGGAAAACTGCTACTGTAACACTCTTATTTAAAAAGGGCAGTAGACAGAAGGCTGGAAACTATAGACCGGTTAGCCTAACATCTGTGGTAGGTAAAATTTTGGAGTCCATTGTTAAGGAGACAGTAACAGGACATTTGGATAATCATAATTTAATAGGACAAAGTTAGCATGGTTTTATGAAGGGGAAGTCATGTTTGACAAATTTGCTGGAGTTCTTTGAGGAAGTAACATATAGGGTGGATAAAGGGGAACCAGTGGCGTAGTGTATTTAGGCTTCCAAAAGGCATTTGACAAGGTGCCACACAAAAGATTATTGCTTAAGATAAAAAATCACGGGATTGGGGGTAATATTCTGGCATGGATAGAGGATTGGCTATCTAACAGAAGGCAGAGAGCTGGGATAAATGGTTCATTCTCAGACTGGCAATCATTAACTAGTGGTGTTCCGCAGGGGTCAGTGCTGGGTCCCCAACTCTTTACAATCTATATTAACGATTTGGAGGAGGGGACTGAGTGTAACATATCAAAGTTTGCAGATGATACTAAGATGGGAGGGAAAGTAGTGAGTGAGGAGGACATAAAAAAACCTGCAAGGGGACATAGACAGGCTAAGTAAGTGGGCAGAGATTTGGCAGATGGAATACAATACTGGAAAGTGTGAGGCTATGCACTTTGGCAGGAAAAATCGTAGAGCAAGTTATTATCTTAATGGCAAGAAACTGGAAAGTACTGAAGTACAAAGGGATCTGGGGGTCCTGGTGCACGAAACTCAAAAGGTTAGTATGCAGGTGCAGCAAGTGATTAAGAAGGCCAATGGAATGTTGGCTTTCATGGCTAGGGGGATAGAATATAAAAATAGGGAGGTATTGCTTCAGTTGTACAAGGTATTGGTGAGACCGCACCTGGAATACTGCATACAGTTTTGGTGTCCATACTTAAGAAAAGACATACTTGCTCTCGAGTCAGTACAAAGAAGGTTCACTCGGTTAATCCCGGGGATGAGGGGATGGACATATGAGGAGAGGTTGAGTAGATTGGGACTCTGCTCATTGCAGTTCAGAAGAATGAGAGGCGATCTTATTGAAACATATAAGATTGTGAAGGGGTTGGATCGGGTGGATGCGGGGAGGATGTTCCCGATGATGGGTGAATCTAGAACTCGGGGGCATAGTCTTAGAATAAGGGGCTGCTCTTTCAAAACTGAGATGAGGAGGAACTACTTCACTCAGAGGGTGGTAGGTCCATGGAATATGCTGCCCCAAAAAGCTGTAGAAGCTACATCATTACATAAATTTAAAACAGAAATAGACAGTTTCCTAGAAGTAAAGGGAATTAAGGGTTACGGGGAGCGGGCAGGAATTTGGACATGAGTCTAGGTTCGGATCGGTCATGGCCCTGTGGGTAGCGGAGCGGGCCCAGGGGCCATGTAGCCTGACCCTGCTCCTATTTCGTGTGTCTAATTCTGTTAGATTCAGGAGATGGTTCTGTGATAGTAGATTGGCGGTTAGGATCAGATCAGCCATGATCTTATTGAATGGCGGAGCAGGCTCGAGGGGCCGATTGGACTACTCCTGCTCCTATTTCTTATGTTCTTATGTTCTTACAATACAGTAACTCAGGGATCTTTCCCGACTTTACAAAGCTTCCTGAAACTGTTCAGCACCATTATACTATTTTTCGAGCTCCTATGCTACATCATTTCATTCCCAGCCATCGTGTTGAACTGGGCACTCAGATGAAAAGGTATAATCACAGAACACAGGTAAGAGGAAGGTCAATTTTTACTCAAAGACGTGGGAGGCAATGTAATAGAATCTTGCAATACGTGTTAAGCCTTATGACAGTCTAATATAAAGATAAAGTTGCTTTTAAATTTTTTATTAATCCAGTCTTTTTATCAAAATACTTTTCTGCAGATCAGCAAATCCAACAAGGATTTTGAATACATTGATGCGAAGGATGAATCTACATCAAATTGGATGAGGTGAGGGAAGACTGATACCATATTGTGAGGATCACAAGATATTAACGGATGAAGAAGGTCTTTTGTCCCATTTCATATGATCCATCCAGTACAATATCCCACCCAACAACCAGTCAGCCTTTCATTCTGGGTGGCTGTGGCTGGGAAACCGAGCCAAAATTTTTAATCAGCTCTAGGCATTAAATTCAGCAGGAACTGCGGGAAACCCGTATTTCTGGATCGCTGCACCTCCACAACCCCCCGAAATATTGGGGCCATTATCTTTCGTATCTACACTGAAGTGATTGGTCCCCACTGAGTGTCCTCTCATGACAGTATGTTTGAAATTGAAATTTGTCCATGGCTGGGGACATGTTCTCTCATTCTAACTTGCTATACTAATATGCTTTACATTCTGTATTCATTTTACAATTTTAACTTATTTTTGGCCACTTAAATATTTGTATGTTATGTTCCAGGTTTGTTAACTGTGCCAGAAAGGAGGAGGAGCAGAACCTTGTAGCCTTTCAGCACTGCGGCAAAATTTATTACAGGACTTGCAAGCCTGTTCCTCCTCGGTGCGAGCTGCTGGTCTGGTATGGTGATGAATATGCCAAGGAACTCGGTATCAAATGGACCACAATGTCGGTGGCAAAACAAGAACCAAATTGTAAGGATTCTGACCAAAATTGGGAACTGTAGCCAAAGTATCATTTGTTTTCTGTTACAGTCTCAAAGGTGTTTGATAAAGTGCAACGTAATAGAAGTGTTAGCAAAATTGAAGCCCATGGGATCAAAGGGGGAATGTTAGCGTTGATTCAAAATTGGCCATGAGACAGAAAGCAAAGAGTGGTGCTGAATGGTTGTTTATGAGACTGGAGGGAAGTATACAGTGGTATCCCCCAGGGGTCAGTATTAGGATCCCTGCTCTTTCTGATACATATTTATGATCTGGACTTTGACTATTGGAGGCATAATTTCAATGTTTGCAGATGACACAAAGCTTGGAAACGTAGTAAACAGTGAAAAGGATAGTAGAAGTTTTCAGGAAGATGTAGATAGACTAATGAAATGGGTAGTCACATGGCAGATGAAATTTAATGCAGAACAGTGTGAAGTGATGCATTTTGGAAGGAAAACTGAGGAGAGGCAACATAAATTAAATGATAACATTTTAAAGTGGGTGCAGGAACAGACACCTTGGGATTCACAGACTCAAATCTTTGAAGGTGGCAGGGCATATTGTTAAGGCTATTAATAAATCATTTGTGACCCTAGGCTTTATCAATAGAGGCATGTAGTACCAATGCAAGGAAATTATGGTAAACCTTTATAAATCACTGTTTAGGCCTCAGCTAGAGTATTGTGTTCAAATCTGTGCACTACACTTTAGAAGGAATGTCAAAGCCTTTCAGTACTTGGGCCTCAGTTATTCACAATTTATATGAATGACTGAGATGAAGGGACCGAGTGTAATGTATCCAGGTTTGCTGATGTTACAAAACTAGGTGGTAAAGTAAGCTGTGAGGAGGACACAAAGACCCTGCAAAGTGGTATAGACAGGTTAAGTGAGTGGGCAATAAGGTGGCAGATGGAGTATAATGTGAGGAAATCTGAGGTTATTCAGTTTGGTAGGAAGAATAGAAAAACAGAATATATTTAAATGGTGAGAAACTATTAAATGTTGGTGTTCAGAAAGATTTAGGTGTCCTCATACAGGAAGCACAGAGTTAGCAAGCAGGTACAGCAAGCAATTAGGATGGCAAATGGCAAGACGGTCTTTATTGCAAGGGGGCTGTAGAACAAGATTAAGGAAGTCTCTCTACAGTTGTGCAGGGCTTTGGTGAGACCACACCTGGAGTACTGTGCACAGTTTTGGTCACCTTATCTGAGGAAGGATATACTTGCCTTAGAGGCGGTGCAACAAAGGTTCACTGGATTGATTCCTGGGATGAGAGGGTTATCCTATGAGGAGAGATTGAGTAGATTGAGCCTATACACTGGAGTTTAGAAGAATGAGGGGTGATCTCATTGAAACATATAAGATTCTGAGGGCGATTGTAGGGTAGACTGAGAGGCTGTTTCCCCTGGCTGGAAAGTCTAGAACTAGGGGGCATAGTCTCAGGAAAGGGGGTCGGCCATTTAAGACTGAGATGAAGAGCAATGGCTTCACTCAGGGAGTTGTGAATCTTTAAAATTCACTGCCCCAAAGGGCTATGGATGCTGAGTCATTGAGTATATTCAATGCTGAGATAATTAGACTTTTGGAATCGAGGAGAATCAAGGGATATGGAGATCGGGCAGGAAAGTGGAGTTGAGGTCGAAGATCAGTCATGATGTTACCTCTCCCTCCCTCTCTCTCTCTCCTCCCTCTTCTCTCCCCCTCCTTCACTCTCTTCCCCTCCTCTCTCTCTCTCCCTCCCTCTTTCTCTCCCACTCCTCTCTCTCTTCCCCCTCCCTCTCTCTCATCCCCCTCCCTCTCTCTCTTCCCCCTCCATCTCTCCCCCTCCCTCTCTCCCTCCCTCTCTCTCTCCCCCCCCTCCTCTCTCTCCCTCCCTCCCTCTCCACTCCCATCTCTCTCCCCCTCCCTCTCCCTCCCTCCCTCTCTCTCAGCTCCTCCCTCCCTCTCTCTCGACCCCTCCCTCTCACTCTCCTCCCCCTCTCCCTCACCCTCTCACTCTCCCTCCCCTCTCACCCTCCCTCTCCCTCTCCCCTCTCTCTCTCTCTCCCCTCCCTCTCTCTCTCTGCCATCCTCCCTCTCTCCCTCCCTCTCTCTCTCTCCCCCCTTTCTCTCTCCCCCTCCCTCTCTCTCCGCCCTCTCTCTCTCTCCCCTCACTCTCACGTCTCCCTCCCCTCACATTCTCCTCCCCCTCTCACTCTCACTCCCCCTCTCACCCTCCTCTCCCCTCTCTCTCTCTCCCCGCCCTCTCCTCTCTCTCCCCCTCCCTCTCTCTCTCCCGCTCCTCCCTCTCTCCCCCTCCCTCGCTCCCTCTCTCCCTCCCCTCCCTCTCTCTCTCCCCTCCCTCTCCCTCTCCCCCTCCCTCTCCCTCTCCCCCTCCCTCTCCCCCTCCCTCGCTCTCTCCCCTCCCTCTCTCTCCCTCCCTCTCTCTCTCTCTCTCCCTTCCCCTCCCTCTCTCTCTCTCCTCCCCCTCCCTCTCTCTCTCTCCCTCCCCATCCCCCTCTCTCTCTCCCTCCCTCCCTCTCCCCCTCCCTCTCCCTCTCCCCCTCCCTCTCCCCCTCCCTCTCTCTCTCCCCCCTCTCTCTCTCTCTCCCTCCCTCTCTCTCTCTCCCTCTCTCTCTCTTCTCCCTCCCTCTCTCTCTCTCCCTCCCCCTCCCTCTCTCTCTCTCTCCCTCCCTCTCTCTCTCTCCCCCTCGCTCTCTCTCCCCCCTCCCTCTCTCTCCCTCCCTCTCTCTCTCTCCCTCTCTCTCTCTTCCCCCTCCCTCTTCTCTCTCCCTCCCCATCCCTCTCTCTCTCTCCTCCCTCTCTCCTTCCCTCCATCTCTCCCCCTCCCTCTCTCTCTCCCCCTCCCTCTCCCCCTCCCTCTCTCTCTCTCTCCCTCCCCCTCCCTCTCCCCCTCCCTCTCTCTCTCTCTCCCTCCCTCTCTCTCCCTCTCCCTCTCTCTCTCTTCCCCCTCCCTCTCTCTCTCTCCCTCCCCCTCCCCCTCTCTCACTTTCCCTCCCCCTCTCACTCTCCCTCCCTCTCTCTCTCCCTCTCTTTCCCTCCCTCTCCCCCTCTCTCTCTCTCCCCCTCTGTCTCTCTCTCCCCTTCCCTCTCCCTCTCCCCCTCCCTCTCCCCCTCCCTCTTCCCCCTCCCTCTCTCCCTTCCCCCTCCTCTCTCTCTTCCCCCTCCCTCTCTATCTCCCCCCTCCCTCTCTCTCTTCCCCCTCCCTCTCCATCTCCCCTCCTCTCTCTCTCCCCTCCCTCTCTCCCTTCCTCTCTCTCTCCCCCCTCTCCCTCCCTCTCTCTCTCTCCCCCTCCCTCTCACTCTCCCTCCCCCTCTCCCTCCCTCTCTCTCTCCCTCTCTTTCCCCTCCCTCTCCCCCCTCTCTCTCTCCCCCTCCCTCCCCCTCTCCCTCTCCCTCTCTCTCTCCCCCTCCCTCTCTCTCTCCCCCTCTCTCTCCCCCCACTCTCTCTCCCCCTCTCTCCCCTCCCTCTCTCCCCCTCCTCTCTCTCCCCCTCCCTCTCTCTCCCCCCTCCCTCCCTCTCTCTCCCCTCCCTCTCTCTCTCTCTTCCCCCTCCCTCTCTCTCTGTCCCCTCCCCCTCGCCCCCTCCCACTTGCCCCCTCCCTCCCTCTCTTCCCCTCCCTCTCGCCCCCTCCCTCTCTCTCTCTCCCTCCCTCTCTCTCCCCCCTCCCTCTCCCTGTCTCTCCCCCTCCCTCTCCCTCTCTCGCCCCCTCCCTCTCTCTCTCCCCTTCCTCTATCTCCCCTTCCTCTCTCTCTCCCCCTCCCTCCCTCTCACTCTCCTCCCTCTCTCCCTCTCTCTCTCCCTCCCTCCCTCCCTCTCTCTCTCCCCCTCCCTCTCTCGCTCTCCCCTCCTCTCTCTCTCTCCCCCTCCCTCTCTCTCTCTCCCCCTCCCACTCTCTCTCTCCTCCCTCTCTCTCAATTCAATTCAATTCAAATCGCTTTATTGGCATGATGACAAGGTACATCTTGGGCCAGAAATTCCAGGCCAGAAGCGTGAGTACGGTTGGGTTACTCACGCATCTGGCCGTTGGAAATGCCGGCGTTCAGCAGGATCAGCGCATGCGGGGAACGCCGGCATTTCCAGACCCGAGGTCTATTCACAGCGCGTGCGACTGCACAGGCAGCGCTTGCGCAGTGAACTTTGTAGATTTCACTGATGGATTCAGTGAGGGTAAGTCCCTAGAACTTGCACTTAAAAAAAGCAAGTGTAAAGTTGTTCATGGCTGGGGAAGGAAATATATTTTATGGAGGAGCTTATGAAATGCAATATTTAGGTTTGGGAAAGGGAGGGAAGTTATTTTAAGAAATTTTAACTAAGTTTTAAACTTTAATTTTTTTTTTTAAACGGTTTCAGAACGGTAGGTAAAAGGAGCAATTGTGGCTGTGTGAATGGAATGTGAGAATGAGTTATGTATGTATGTCCACATATATTCCTTTACGTATATGTATGTATGTTTTATATTCCTTTACTAATGTGTATGAATGTATATTTTTAATTATGATTTTCCAATAAGTTACTTTCTCTGAAAGTCATAATTAAATAATACATTCATACACATAAGTAAAGGAATATATACATACACGCAAAGGAATATATACAGACATACATACTTCAGAAGCTCCACGATAAGAAATATCTTCCTCCGCAGCCTCTGGAGCAACTGTACCCATGCTTTTTTCATGTGTAAGTTGTAATGACTGGACCTCACTGAAAGCATGAATGAAAGCGGCGAATTATACTGCGCATGTGCTGCCTGTGCAGTCGCACGCGTTCTGCCTCTGAACCCCTTCGTTCAGAGGACAGAAATGTCGGTTTTCCCCACATGCACTGTGCATGCTGAAAACCGGCATTTCATCCAGCCAGATGCGTAAGTACCCCGACCGTACTAGCGCATTTGGAAGGGAATTACTGGGCCAACATTTTACATGTCAATAAATGAAAAATTTAACAATTGCACAACTTGCCCCCTCGCATCTGCGACTGAGGGTCCAAGGAGGTGCATTGCGCAAGAGGTCATCATCGTATGTATCCTCACACTGTTCCCTTTGGGGAACTGTATGAAGTGGTGGAAGGATTTATGGCCGTGATTAACGCTCATTCCGTGACCGTAACATCTTTGAACCAGCCATTAGGGTGGTTAGTCCTATGGCGGGAGGGTTTTACGGGCTCC
>NC_140998.1:187138697-187141148 GCF_052327205.1 Somniosus microcephalus
CCTCAGTCTCTCTCTCCCTCCCCCCACCTCCCCCCCGGTCTCTCTCTCTCCCCCAGTCTCTCGCTCGCTCTCTCTCTCTTTCTATCTATCTCCCAGTCTCTCTCTCTCTCTCCCCAGTCTCTCTCTCCCTTCCCCTGTCTCTCTCGCTCTCTCTCCCCCAGTCTCTCTCACTTCCCTGTCTCTCTCCCCCAGTCTCTCTCACTCTCCCCCAGCCTCTCTCTCTCTCTCTATCTTCCCATTCTCTCTCTCTCTCCCGTCACTCTCCTCTCTCTCCCCCCAGTCTCGCTACTCTCTCTCTCTCTCTCTACCCCTCAGTCGCTCTCTCTCTCCCCCCTCAGTCTCTCTCTATCTCCCCGTTCTCCCTCTCTCTCTCTATCTCCCCATCTCTCCTCTCTCCCCCCCCAGTCTCTCTACTCTTTCTCTCTCCCCATCTCCCTCTCCTCTCCCCCCAGTCTCTCTCTCTCCTTCCCTCTCTGTCTCTGGCTGTCTCTCTCTCCTTCCCTCTCTCTGTCTCTCTCTCCTTCCCTCTATCTCTCTGTCTCTCTCTCCTTCCCTCTCTCTCTCTCTGTCTCTCTCTCCTTCCCTCTTTCCCTCTCTCTCCTTCCCTCTCTCTCTCTCTTCTCCCCCCAGTCTCTCTCTCTCTCTCTTGCATCACGGGGGGCGTTTCATTCCATGTGTGGGCGGGCCTAATCCTGCAGCCTCCCGAAACATCGCTGCCATTTTTTTAATACCGACAGCGACAGAACCAGCACAACAAACCCCCACAGTGCGGCTCTGGCACAGTATCCTGCTCCCGGCCCGCTCGGCCCGAGACACAGAGCGGGGGAACGGCAGCGGCCGGCCGTAAACCGCGCGGCCCTGTAAACTGCCGTTTTACAAAAAAGCCTTGGCAACGCCGGGCCCCCCTAGCTAGTACATATATAAAAGAGCTCTTCTGTCTGTCCTTCCGTCCGTCTGTCTGTCTGTCTGTCTGCTATACACTCAAAAGTTATAGAGCGTACCTACACATGTGTTACATCAAAAGAAAGCTTATGATTCCGAATGGTCATAAGCATATTTACTTTTTGGTCAGACAACAATTGTGCCGACGGTATACAAAAAACGTTCAAAATTCTGCTCATTATCCGCTCATTAGCATCGAGTGACGTGAAGGTTGACCAATCGTACAGTCGAGCGACCCGACGGTTGAACAATCGTTGCGTCATGGGGGCGTGTTCATTGCGTGTGCGGGCGGGCCATCCTAGAGTTGAGTGATGTGACGATTGAACAGTCCTACAGTTCAGCGACCTGACGTGTGTGGGCGGGCCTAATCTTTCTGAGCTGAGGTGAGTGGCCGCCATCTTGATTCCTAACTCTTCATTTCTTTTTCCCACTTTCTGCATGTTTATTTTCCAATCTAGATTTCCAGCAAAAAAAAAGTTGCTTTTAAAACACAATTAAATTGTTTTTAAAAAAAGTTAATTAATTTGTAAATATTTTCTCTAACCTCATTCATTTTCCTACCTTTCACCGTTTTTGCAGGCCTCGAAGCCTGGGCCTCTCCTGCCCAGCCATGCCCGAGCTAGGCACCTCCATCCCTCTCAACAAGCGGCCCGCGATCGCCGCCATCTTTGTAAAGGTTGGAGGGTCGGGCCTGAGCTGAGCATAGCCACTGCCGCCATCTTAGTAAAGGCTGGCGGGGCGGGAGTCAGCGCGTGCTTCAATGTCGGCCCGGACCGCAGCTAAGGTGAGTCCGGCTGGGCCTCACACGCTGGGCTGTGCACCGGCCGGCCCTGAGGCGCTGATCCGCGGAGGCGGAGGGAGGGAGAGGGGACGGAGGGAGAGGAGAGGGGGAGGGAGGGAGAGAGATGAGGTGAGTCTGGCTGGGCCTCACGCGCTAGGCTGTGCACCAGCCGGCCGATCCAGAGGTGCTGATCTGTGGGGGGGGAGGGAGAGGAGAGGGGGAGGTAGAGGTGGGGGAGAGGGGGGGAGAGGAGGGGGGAGGGGGAGGGAGGGGAGGGGGGAGGAGTGGGGGGGAGGAGGGGGGGAGAGGGGGGGAGGGGGGGGAGAGTGAGAGAGGGGGGAACGGGGGGGAGGGGGAGGGGGGAAAGGGGGGGGAGGGGAAGGGGGAGGTGGAGTCACACTCTCTCTCTCTCCCCCCCAGTCTCTGTCTGTCTCTCTCTCTCTCTCTCTCTCTCTCCCCCCGCAGTCTCTCTCTCTCTCTCTCGTCTCTTTCTCTCCCCCCAGTCTATCTCTCTCTCTCTTCCCCCCAGTCGCTCTCTCTCTCTCTTCCAGACAACAACATGCCCTCAAAAAACCTCTGCACCGCCGGGCACTCCAGGCTAGTCTATCTCTATCTGTCTATTTATCTATCGATCTATCTATCTATCTATATATAAATATATATATATAGATAGATAGATAGAGATAGAGATAGACTATATACTATATATATATATTAGTTGAAGTGCC
>NC_140998.1:187141648-187224153 GCF_052327205.1 Somniosus microcephalus
CCCACTCTCTCTCTCTCTCTGCCTCACTCTCTCTCTCTGTCCCACTCTCTCTCTCTCTCTCTCTCTGCCCCACTCTCTCTCTCTCTCTGCCCCACTCTCTCTCTCTCTGTCCCACTCTCTCTCTCTCACTGCCCCACTCTCTCTCTCTCTCCCCACTCTCTCTCTCTCTCTCTCTCTGCCCCACTCTCTCTCTCTCTCTGTCCCACTCTCTCTCTCTCTGCCCCACTCTCACTCTCTCTGCCCCACTCTCTCTCTCTCTCCCCACTCTCTCTCTCTCTCTGCCCCACTCTCTCTCTCTCTCTGCCCAGTCTCTCTCTCTCTCCCCCACTCTCACTCTCTCTCTCTCTCTGCCCCACCCTCTCTCTCTCTCTGCCCCACTCTCTCTCTCTCTCTCCCCACTCTCTCTCTCTCTCTCTGGGACTGGGGGGTGGGGTCTGGGATTAGGGGCGGGGCTGTGCCTGCGGTTGGGGCTTGGCCGGGGGGTGGGGCAATGGGTGGGGCTGGTCCTGGGGGCATGGCTGTGACTGTGGACTGGGGTCAGGGGTGTGGCAGGACTGGGGGCGGGGCTGTGTCTGGGGGCTGTGAGCGGGGCTGGGACTGCCCTTTAAATCTCCACACACTATTGCTGATTCCCCCCTCACCACTTCTTTCACTGGAGGAGGCTCTAAATTCACAGTATTAACATCTAAAGAGCCCTGCGGTTACCCTGAATTAACCAGGATTTGTACTTCCAAAAGAAACTTCTAGATGATTCATTATGCTGACAATTTTGCTTCTTCCTTCTCCAGCAGGGCAACAAGTGCACCGAGATGAGTGCCATCCTTGCCCTCATTGCAATGTTGCTTTTGCCACTGCAGATTTTCTTCAGAAACACATCAGAAGACATCCAGAATCCAGTGGACAAATTTCAGCAGGACAATCTCCTCCTTCAAACATAAAGGCCTAGAAATTGGGTTTTGGCGCAGCAACGGCTTTAGCGCCGGAAGTTAGTGCCGGAGCTAAGTCACGCTGGTCGGGCCAAAAATTCACTACTTCTGCGCCCAAACGGCTGCCGGCGCTGCTGAAAGCTGTTAGCGCCTGAAAACTGCCGCTATGCGCTGAATTTCGGCGCTATTCCGGCGCTGCGGCGCCCGCTGCGGTGCGGCAGGTTCGGGAAGTGCAGGCCTCCTCCTTCCCTTAAGGAGGACCTGCCTGCACCCGGCCGCGGCCCGCGATAATCTTATTAAAAATGAGCCCGGCACCTCGGACAAGTGCCGGGCTTGCTTCTGTTCCGGGGGGGGGGAAGTCCGGGGAGGGAGCTGCGGCCAGGCGGGCGTCGGGAAAGCGGCTGGCCGCCGCGGGGCCTTTAATGCGCCGGCGCAAACTTGTGCAAGGCACCTCTGCCAGAACGTTGCTTGCGGCTGCCACGGGCGAGGCGGCCGCAAGTCAATTTCCCAGTTCGGGCGGGTTTACCATGGCAACCGGGACGCTGCGCACACCGATGACGTCATCGGTGCCGGCGCAGCGCTACCGGTCTACCGCGGCGGAAGGGCCCCAGGCAATTTAGGCGCCGGCGCCAATTGCAGCGCTAGGCCCTCTAGCGCCGCAAAATCGGCACTAAGGGCACTGAATTTCTAGGCCAAAGTATCTTGCACAACGCACAAATGGGCAGGGATCGTTCACACAATCTGTCCACAGGAGAGAATGTATAAAATCAGGAGATTTTCACCTAGACCAGCAGATCCACACAGGAGAGAGGCCGTATAAATGTACTGAATGTGGAGAGAGTTTTACAGTGTCAGGGAACCTCCATACACACCAGTGGATCCACACAGGAGAGAGGCCGTATAAATGTACTGAATGTGGAGAGAGTTTCACACAGGCAGGGAACCTCCATACACACCAGTGGATCCACACAGGAGAGAGGCCGTATAAATGTACTGAATGTGGAGAGAGTTTCACACATGCAGGGAACCTCCATACACACCAGTGGATCCACACAGGAGAGAGGCCGTATAAATGTACTGAATGTGGAGAGAGTTTCACACATGCAGGGAACCTCCATACACACCAGCGGATCCACACAGGAGAGAGGCCGTATAAATGTACTGAATGTGGAGAGAGTTTCACACAGGCAGGGAACCTCCATACACACCAGTGGATCCACACAGGAGAGAGGCCGTATAAATGTACTGAATGTGGAGAGAGTTTCACACATGCAGGGAACCTCCATACACACCAGTGGATCCACACAGGAGAGAGGCTGTGAAAAGGTTAAAAAAGGGCTAAGATGAGGGGATTAAGGAACAGAGCATATCTCCAACCATATAAGGAATTGGTATGAACAATGTCCAGAAGGAAAGTCTGGTGTAGTCGTGGCCAAAGTGCACAAACCGTGAATCACTAACTGAGGAATGTATTGAGAGATAACGTATGGGGTCACAAGACCAATGCACACAGGTCAGAAGAATTTGCACCCGAAGCCAACTGTATGATGAAAGAAATGTATACGTGTAATGCACCTAATTGCAAACAGTAGCCACGACTCAGAACAAAACCTGTATATAAGGCAGGAGATTTTCAACGATCGGGAACATTCATCCCAGGATGGGTGTCTTCCCTGTCGACTTGTAAATAAAGTTGTTTTACTGAACGCACCTCCGGACTCCGAGTGATTGATTGGGAATAAGGCGGACGTCGACCCTTTATATCACAGGGTCCATCTAGGGGAGAAGAAGCTCTCCCTGTTTACCCTTACAACTTGGCGTAGTCGGCAGGATCTACCGGATGGGCTGAGTAGAGACATTGTCTCCTCGCATCGAAGCTCAGGGCCGGAGATCCAACGAATCAGAGGCGGAGTTGGGATACATGAGTAAAGCAACTTGGGTGCATGCTAGGACATTATAGAAATGATAATGTCTGAATAAGTTGAGGAGCTCGGGTTATATAGGATTGGATATAGGGAAAATCCAATCTAGGCGGAGTTAAAACCGCGTAAGCAGGGAAAGGTCCCTGAAGGTCCGGGGGAGTCCCGGAGGTAGCAAACGAGGGGGGAACTAGCAAATCCACCCTAAAAGGATGGCTAAGAAAAAGGACGCCAAAAGATCTAAACTCCCGTATGAATTTGTATGCGATAGGTATCAACAGACAACAGTAGGGCATAAGGTAACTTGCCGTATGAATTTGTACGCAATAGTATCGGATAACGGAAATTCTGATAGGGGCAGGGTAAAAAGACCCCGGGGAAGTGAGAAAACCTCGCGGAAATTCCCGAGCGGCTAGAAAATGCCTGGGAAAGAAATCGACGGACAAACAGGATGGCGTAACGTAACTTGCCGTATGAATTTGTTCACGATAAGTATGAGAAAGTTAAGGAAATGATGGTAAAAAAAAGGGATATGATGACAAGGTAATAAAAAGAATGGGAAAGGAATGTGGGATCCTGAATGGATTCCCGACCAATCGAAAGAATGGTGGAGTAAGGAGAGCAAGAATAAGGAGGAGAAAACTGTAGTGGTTCTTTGTCAGGGCCACCTGAAAAATGTGTAAGATTGGGGCCACACGGGAGAGGGAAAAAGAGGAGTTAGTGGAATAGTTAAAAAAGGTAGGCACCAAGTGTGCCGCTGTAATGAAGACAAGGTCAGTGCATAGTGGAAGGAATGATAGGAGATTGATTGGGAGGATTTAGAAAGAGAAACCTAAAGTTTTACCGACACGGAAGTTATTAACGTCTGTGCTGAAACAAATAAAACACAAGATTGCTGAGTGAAAGGAACCTTCAAAAAATGCTGGGATCTCAATTTGTGTGAAAGTGTGTGATTAAAGTGTGAAAGTTTTCCTGACTATGGATGTTTAAGAAGTTACAGTATTCCGTTTGTCTGAAAGCCTGTCCTTAAAAGCTGTTTAACCCTTTGAAAACTTGTCTTGAAGGATGGACAAGCGTGTGTTGTTTTAAGTTTGTTAATTGTTTTGCAAAAGATAAGCTTCAGCCTTGAAGTCACAGTTGCCAATGTGCCTGGAAGAAAATGAATTTGAATGTTTACAATGTATGGGGAATTGTTTCCTTGTTAATGTGACTACGGTTTCTTTCTTTTCCAAGTGATACTAGTTAGTTAAAAAAAAAGTTGATCTGGATTGGATTGGAGTTATGAGGTTAATTAACCTATTAAAACCAGCCTTTCATTGTGACCACGGTGAAATTCTGGTTGGTGTAAATTTGTGTAAACCATATTGAATAAGATATTTAATGGTCTGAAACCAGACTTTAAAATATTGACAGTCTTGGATATAGCGAACAGGTTCTGGTCCATATCATTGGCAGAGGAATCACAAGGGAAATTCGCCTTTACTGTCAGGGATAGACAATATACATGGACCAGGGTCCCGCAGAGGTTCCATAATAGTCCAAATATATTCCACCGTGTACTGAGTCAAGCCTTAGACGAGTTAGACCTATCAAAGTACCAGAGCGCCCTACTCCAATATGTCGATGACATAATTATTGTATCAGAGGATGCCAAAGGACACATGGGAGCATTACCAGCCACCCTCCAGACATTTAAGAAAGCTGGCTTTAAATTGAACCCAAAAGGCACAGGTTGGACTGTCCAAAGTAAAGTATCTAGGACATGAAATTAGCCAGGGGTATAAGGCACTCCCGCAAGAACAAAAGGCAGCCATAAAAGACAAGCCAAGGCCAGTGACCGTCCGGGGCGTGAGGAAAGTGTTGGGACTATTTAATTACTGCAGGAATTTTATATCAGACTTTGCAGGGAAAGCAGAGCCGATTTAACGGTTAGTTAAAGGGGGGAGACCCACCACCGATAAGATAGAATGGGAGATGGAGCAGGAGGAAGCATATAGGGCCCTTTAACAGGAATTAATAACAGCCCCTGCCCTAGGATTATTAGATCCCACTCGACCCTTCCACCTATATTGTGATTTAGATCATGAGAGTGATTCAGCTGTGGTAATGCAAGATCACGGAGGGAAACAGAGACCCGTTGCGTATTACTCTGCAAAAAAAGACCCAGTAGCGAAGGCGATGCCACGATGTGTGGCTGCAATAGATTGCGCCACCTGGGCGGTGCAAGTAAGCGAACCAATAGTGATGATGGGAAAGGTAATTTTGCATACTCAACATACATTAGTGGAACTACTCAACACAGGAAAATTGTGGACGATATCGGATAGCAGGAAAGCTAAATGGGAAACTATATTACTCCCCAGGGATGGAACTGTGATAATACAAAAACATACCGGGGTTATTCCAGCCACGGGCATATTAACGGAAGGAGAAGAGCACAGTTGTCAGATGAAAATGGAGGAAGAACTAGGTAGTGGAGTAAAGGAAGACCCACTAGAAAATCCCGATATGATAATCTATGTAGATGGATCCCGAAAATATATCAACGGAGAACCCAGAACAGGGTGGGCAGTAGTAAATCAAGAGGAAAGACCCTGTTAAAAAGGAGCCCTTTACGGGGGTAAGTCAGCACAGGTAGCGGAACTAGTGGCTTTAATAAAAGCGTTGGAAATAGCAAAAAACAAACAGATAAATGTTTATACCGACAGCCGTTATGCCTTCGGAGTGGTGCATGATTATATGACACTATGGGCCAGAAGGGGGTACATGACCTCTACGGGAGAGGTAGTAAAACATGGAAAACTAATAGAAAGGTTAGTTAAGGCTGCACAGGCACCTTTAGAGGCAGCAGTAATTAAAATAAAAGCCCACACAAAGATAGAGGATATGGACTCACAGGAACCCCAGTGCCAGGCCCCTATAGGGAATAGGTATGCAGACCTAGCCGCCAAATTAGCTGCGGAAGAAATGCAACCAGAGGACGCATTCAAAAATGAAATAAATATGGTCATGACAGTCAGTGGGGTACAGGAAGTTAATATAATGGAGGTACAAGAAAATACTAGTAAAGAGGAAAAAGAGAGATGGAGACAAGCAGGTGCTCGACTACAGGATGGAATCTGGAAATGGGGCCCACGTAACCAGGTGGTGGCACCGGAATGTTGCAGACAACAACTGATGGCGCTATACCATGGTGTAACACATACTGGCAGAAGTAACATGTTGCACCTACTGACACAGTACTGGTGGGGGCCAAAGATGGATCGGGAAGTAGCGAAATACTGCCACCGCTGTATAATATGTGCTAAGAATAATGTAGGACAAAGATGTAGAGTTAGAGTAGCAAACCAACCCAGGCCCCAAGGACCCTGGGAAAACCTACAAATTGACTTTACCAGCAGGACCAGGGGAAGAAATATTGCCTGGTAATAATTGACCAATTTACCAGGTGGGTGGAAGCTTTTGCCACCCAAGAGTGCTCTGCAAAAACAGTTGCACTAATATTGGCTACCAAGGTTATACCCCATTGGGGAGTGCCTCTGCAAATTGACTCAGACAACGGCACTCATTTCACCGGTAAAATGAGAGAAACTTGTAAGCTGTTACACGTAACACAAAAATACCACATACCATATCACCCCCAGAGCTCGGGGATGGTAGAAAGGACACTGAAAAACGCGCTGACAAAAGCCATCCAAGAAACAGGGTAGGGATGGTTAGAATTATTACCCAGCATATTAATGAGGCTGCGAGCCACCCCAGGACAAATGACCGGACTGACCCCCTACGAACTAATGACAGGACGAGCTATGAGACTATCAAAGGATTTGGCTGGAAGGTGAGAGAACCAGGACCAGTACAAGATAGATTAAGTACAACTAAATCAGGAGGTACAAGCACTAAATAAAGAAGTAAGGAACCAACAACAGATTAAAGATCTAGAAAGGCAGAATGCTGGATCACGGGCGTGGCAGAGAGATGCTCGAAGACCCCGCGGGCCCCCCCCACAAGCCCCAGCTCCGCGCCAGAGATACTGACCGTCAGCCAGGAGTCGGCCATCTTCATGGCTTTCTCGTCCATGTCCCCTCGCTTGGCGTAATCCACCAGCTGGAAAGCAAGGGCAGATCAGTCAAACCCGCAGGCTCCTTCCCAGCACAGACAGAGGCCAGTCGGCCCCTCAAGCCTGCCCTCCTTCTGTACGCGAGCAATCCCCAAACCCATCCTGTAGTGTATGTATCTTTAAGGGGAGAACTACTTTTTACAGCTCCTGTATACTGTAGTACCAGCAGTGACCACACCTGTATATAAACCTGAGTAGGGATCTGTACGTTTAGTTTTAGAGTAACCCTCATCCAGTAAACACCTGTCTAGTTATTGAAGGACACATAACATCAAGATACACGGATCTAACATTGGCGACGAGGCAGATTCGAACCTACCTGCAACTCTGCATCACCTCCCAGGGATTCGCTCCTGGAGAACAGTGGAAGAAGGTCGAGGCCGGAAGCACGGGCGTCAACCACGAGCAACCACCCAGTTAACCAGCGGAGATTTGAGCATCGCAGGGGAGGCTGTTGAGAGCTAGGCTTGGTTCTCCAGTCACGGTGGTCCAGTGAAACGGGCTAGCAACAGGTATGGCGCAGACCCTTCCCGGACAGCGGCGGCTAGAGCCGACCGATGGCACAGAAAAGGCCGAGCAGCGTCGATGGGAGAAGAGAGAGGGTAGAGCACACAGGGCGCAGCCGGTGCTCAGGACCGAGCGGCGTCAACGGGAGAAGAGAGAGGGTAGAGTGCACAGGGCGCAGCCAGTGTTCAGGACCGAACGGCATCGACGGGAGAAGAGAGAGAGGCGCGAAGGAAAACGCGCAGAGCGCAGCCGGTGTTCAAGGGACGAGCAGCGTCAGCGGGGAAGAAAGGGAAACGCGCAGAGCGCAGCCAGTGTTCAAGGGCCGAGCAGCCGCAGCGGAGAAGAAGGGAGAGCGCAGGAAACGCCATTTTGAGCCACAGCGGAGAAGAAGGGCGAGCGCGGGAAAACGCCATTTTGAGCTGCGAGAAGAAGGGAGAGCGCGGGAAAACGCCATTTTGAGCCAGTCTAACCACACCCAGGGATGCCGAAGAGTGACAGTATCACAGCGTTCGACAATGAAGTCGAAGATTGGACGACATATGTCAAACGCATAGAAGTGTACTGCAAGGCGAATGAAGTGCCAGATGAGAGGAAAGCACTGGTATTGTTGAATTCAATGGGTGCAAAAACGTATGGCTTACTGCAAAACCTAGTAACCCCAGAGAAGCCAGTGGAAAAGGATTTTGGAAACATAGTGTCAATCCTACAGGACCACTTAAACCCCACACCGCTGCTGATAGCAGAAAGATTTAAGTTTCACAAAAGGAACCAGCATAATAATAATAATAATCAACTTTATTGTCATTGTTAGTGCACAAGTGCAGTACAACGAAATGTAGGCTTGCGGCTCCAGAGAGTGTACATTTAGATTAAGACATTTAAACATTCAACATTCATTTGGCTTGTAATACATTAACATAAACATAATAAAGTGCATTGGCAGATGTGCAGGCTTTAGAGTTTATTTGTGGAGTTCAGTAGGATGACAGCCCTGGAAAAGAAGCTGTTCCTAAATCGGGTCGTTCGGGTGCGAATGCATCTGTAGCATCTCCCAGATGGCAGGGGGGTGAACAGACTGTGGCTGGGGTGGGTAGGGTCTTTGATGATGGTCCGTGACCTTCGTAAACAGCGTTTCTGGTATATGTGCTCTATGGTCGGTAGCCGGGTGCCAGTAATGCGTTGGGCAGTTTTGACTACCCGCTGCAGGGCTTTCCGGTCATAGTAGCTACAGCTGCCATACCATACTGTGATACAGTTCGTCAGGATGCTCTCCATTGTGCAGCGGTAAAAGTTAGAGAGGCTCAGGGGTGACAGGTTACATCCCTTCAGCCTCCTTAGGAAATATAGGCGCTGCTGGGCCTTCTTCACCAGAGAGGAGGTATTGAGGGACCAGGAGAGGTCTTCCGTGATGTGGACTATGAGGAACTTAAAGCTGTCCACCCTTTCCACCACAGCCCCATGGATGTGGATGGGGGGGTGACTTCCGCCTTTAGACTTCCTGAAGTCCACAATGATTTCTTTGGTTTTCTTGATGTTAAGGGCCAGGTTGTTATCGGCGCACCACTTCATGAGATGCTGGACCGCCTCCCTGTAGGCTGACTCATCGTTGTTGGTGACCTGGCCTACCACCGTGGTATCATCCGCAAACTTGATGATGGTGTTGAAACCATGAACAGCCACACAGTCGTGGGTGAAGAGGGAGTAGAGGAGGGGGCTCAGCACACATCCTTGTGGGGCCCCCGTGTTCAGGGTAAAGATGAAAGTAATGCTGAGTATTTAACGGAACTGCACAAGCTATCGAAACACTGCCAGTTTGGAACGGGGCTAGCAGATACTTTAAGGGACAAGTTTGTGTGTGGGCTTCAAAGTGAAGGAACCCAGAAACGGCTTCGATCAGAAAAGGATCTTACGCTGGACAAGGCTTTCAGCATGGCAGTATCACACGAAGCAGCCGCACGGGGTGCTGCAGAGATACAACGGAGACCGCAAGAATATGGCACAAATGAAATGTCATACGGAACAGTGAAGTGCTATCGCTGCGGTAGAACAACACACGACCATAATGATTGCTGGTTCAAGGACAAAGTGTGCAGACAGTGTGGAAAAGTAGGACACATAGCAAGAGTCTGCAGGTCGGGAAAGAAAACCAGTAGCAAGAAATCTCCACAGGAGAAGTACAAGAAGGTACATAAGGTGACGGAGAGTAGTTCAGACGAACAGAAAAGTGATACAGACTCCGTAAGCAAGGAGCTGGGTTGTCTGAAACTACATAAGGTGATCAAAACGGAGGATCACCAAACTATCTGGGTCACGCTCAAGATAGCTGGAGTCCAAGTGAAAATGGAATTGGACACAGGATCAGCCCTAACAGTCATAAACCGAAGGGACTACAAGCGGCTATTCTCACATACCCTTGAGAGATACAGAGATTGTCTTGAAGACGTACACGGGGCAAAAAGTCTACCCCAAAGGAAAAATAAGGGTGAACGTTATATATAACGGCAAGGAAACACCAAAAATGGACCTATATGTATTGCCAGATGGAGGACCACCACTACTAGGACGTGAATGGATCTGGAAGATATAGCTAGATTGGCATTCCATACAAGCACTGACTGTAGATGCCAAAAAGGATGACGACATCACACCTGGACGACTGTCAAAAATGCTAACTGACGCACAAGAAGTGTTCCAGGAGGGACTCAGAACATTAAAAGGAATAACAGCGATGATCAAAATAGAGGAAAATGCAAGCCAAAAGTTTTTTAAGGCCAGACCGGTGCCTTATGCGATCCGCCCAGCCGTCGAAGCAGAGCTGGAAGGTTTAGAACGTTCAGGAGTACTGTCCAAAGTGGACTGGAGCGAGTGGGCTACACCCATCGTTCCTGTAATGAAGAGGTCGTTGAGTAATACGCCTGGGGAACCAAAGAAGGTTCGCATCTGTGGGGACTTTAAGGTGACAGTGAACCCAGTCCTTCACATGGTACAATATCCGCTTCCACAGATTGAAGATATTTTCGCCTCGCTATCTGGAGGGAAACGCTTCACTAAGATTGATCTGGCCCAGGCGTACCTGCAAATGGAGGTAGAAGAAGCCTCGAAACAGTACCTCACGATCAACACTCAAAGGTCTCTACCAATACAACCGGCTGGTGTTCGGGGTAGCATCAGCTCCGGCTATTTGGCAAAGGGCAATGGATCAAGTCCTGCAAGGGATTCCAGGGACCCAGTGTTATTTGGACGACATCCTGGTCACGGGCGAAAATGACAGTGATCACCTTGCCAACCTGGAGCAGGTGCTCACTAGATTGAAGGAATATGGGCTCCGAGCAAACCGCCACAAATGCGAGTTTTTCCAGAAGCAGATCTCGTATTGTGGCCATGTTATTGATGAAGAGGGGTTACATAAGTCCCCTGAAAAGATTGAGGCAGTAGTCAAGGCTCCAGCACCAGAAAATGTGTCACAACTGAGGTCGTTCCTCGGGCTGGTGAACTATTACCATAAGTTCTTGCCGAATTTGTCTGCAGTACTACACCCACTGAACACTCTACTGCAAATGGGGGTACCATGGAAGTGGAATGACGAATGTAAACGAGCTTTCCAGAAGTGCAAAGAATTGATCACATCAAAAGAGGTGTTGGCTCATTTCAACCCAGCACTACCAATTCGGTTGGCGTGTGATGCATCACCCTATGGCATTGGAGCGGTGCTGTCGCACAAGTTCCCGGACGGCTCGGAGAGGACGGTAGCCTTGGCGTCTCGGTCACTAACCTCAGCCGAGCGTAACTATGCCCAGATTGACAGGGAGGCCCTCAGCCTAGTGTGGGGAGTGAAAAAGTTCAACCACTATCTGCACGGGCAGAAGTTCACCTTGCTGACTGACCACCAACCACTTGTCTCCATCTTTAATCCAAAGAAGGGCGTTCCAGTGATGACTGCGCAATGGCTACAAAGATGGTCCCTTTTTCTAGGGGCGAACCAATATGAAATCGAGTATAAGGGCACGAAACAGCATGGAAACGCTGATGGGCTATCACGCCTGCCACTGCCTACTGTGGAGGAAGCACCAGCAGTGGACCCTGTCGAAATATTTTATTCGACTATAATTGAACGCTTGCCAGTAACTAACGCTGATATAGAGAAGGAGACCCGAAATGACCCGACACTGTCTCGGGTATATGACTTGACGGTGAAGGGATGGCCAACACATGGCGACTCACTGTTGCCAGCATTCTCACCCAGAAGAGAACAGCTGTCAGTATGCCAGGGGACCTTGATGTGTGGATCCTGAGTGGTAATTCCACCCAAGTTAAGGGAGAGACTGCTAAATGAGCTTCACGAAGGCTATCTGGGAGGGGTGAAGATGAAAAGCCTTGCTAGGGCTTATGTGTGGTGGCCGGGGATCGATCAGCAAATTGAGGACCTGACAAAGAGCTGCTCAGGATGCCAGAAGGTCCAAAATGCACCACCACATGCTCCTCTACACCCATGGGAGTGGCCCTCAGCTCCATGGCAATGGGTGCATATTGATTTTGCTGGTCCATTCATGGACTCAATGTTTTTAATAGCCGTGGATGCGCACTCGAAATGGCCTGAGGTGATCAAAATGTCATCCACCACCACAGAGAAAACTATTGCAGTCCTACGGACCATATGTGCCAGGAACGGCTTGCCAGAGCAGATTTGCTCTGATAACGGACCACAGTTTGTGTCCGAAGAGTTTCGAAGATTCATGAAAAGGAATGGGGTAAGGCATTACACATCCGCCCCGTATCATCCAGCCACAAATGGATTGGCTGAGAGGTTCGTACAAACCTTTAAAAAAGCAGTAAGGGCCATGTGCGATGACGACATTCCACTGCAGCACAAGGTGGACAATTTCCTGTTAGCCTACAGAAATGCGACACATGCAGTCACCAACCAGACCCCGGCCATGATGTTCTTTAACCGAAGGTTGAGATCTCGTCTGGATTTGCTCAGACCAAATGTACGAAGGGATGTTGAAAATAAGCAATTCCAGCACATCAATGAGAAGCCGACAAGGAGCTTCAATATAGGGCAACCAGTCTTGGCCCGCGACTACCGAGCAGAGAAATGGCAACCAGGAACGATATGCACACAGCAGGGGCCACTAATGTACACAGTGGATGTTGGGGAGAACATTGTGAGACGCCATGTCGACCAGATACTAGAGTCACAGGAACGAGTCAACCCCCTGTCTCGCGTACCTGGTGATGAACCCGACATACAGGTAGCATCTACCCCAGAAACAGTAGCATCGGAAGCTGATGAACCAACTGACGACAGGGGGCCTCAGGAAAGGCGCTATCCAGAAAGGATCAGGAAGCCGCCCCAAAGACTGAATTTATAAATTGACTATTTTCAGTTAATGTGCATGTTAAAAGTGTTCATTGTTAAATGAATGTTATGGTACTGTTAATCTAAAAGGGGAGGAATTGTAGTGTATGTACCTTTAAGGGGAGAACTACTTTTTACAGCTCCTGTATACTGTAGTACCAGCAGTGACCACACCTGTATATAAACCCTGAGTAGGGACCTGTACGTTTAGTTTTAGAGTAACCCTCATCCAGTAAACACCTGTTGATTGTTCCCTGCAGTCTCGTGTCTAGTTATTGAAGGACACATAACATCAAGATACACGGATCTAACACATCCCACTGCCCCGCTCTCTCCATCGACAAATATTGATCCCAAATTCCCCCTTTCACAGAGGCCATGATCTCAGCCTCAACCTCCTCCCCATGGCTTCAGTGACGTGGAGGATTGGAGAAGCTGGGATTGTTCTTCGAGCAGAGAAGGTTTAGGGCAGATTTAACAGAATCATAGCATGATACAGCGCAGGAGGAGGCCATTCGGCCCATCATGCCTGTGCTGGCTCTTTGGACCCACTCCCCTGCTCTTTCCCCAGAGCCCGGAAAATGTTTCCTTTTCAAGTATTTATCCAATTCCTTTTTGAAAGTTATTATTGAATCTGCTTCCACCGGCCTTTCAGGCAACGCATTCCAGATCACAACAACTCGCTGTGTAAAAAAAATCTCCTCATCTCCCCTCTGGTTCTTTAACCAATCACCTTCAATCTGTGTGCTCTGGTTACCGACCCTTCTACCGCCGGAAACAGTTTCTCCTCATTTACTCTCAAAACCATTTATGATTTTGAATACAATCTTCCCCTTAACCTTCTCTGCTCTAAGGAGAACAATCCCAGCTCCTCCAGTCTCTCCACATAACTGAAGTCCCTCAACCCTGGAACCATTCTCGTAAAGAGCGGCGTTCAAATTCATGAGGGGTTTTGATTGAGTAAATGAGGAGAAATTGTTTCCAGTGGCCGGAGGGTCGGTAACCAGAGGACACAGAGTTAAGATAATTGGCAAAAGAACCAGAGGGGAGATGAGGAGATTATTTTTTTACACAGCGAGTTGTTGTGATCTGGATTGCGCTGCCTGAAAGGGCGGTGGAAGCAGATTCAATAATAACTTTCAAAAGGGAATTGGATAAATGCTTGAAAGGGAGATATTTGCAGGGCTCTGGGGAAAGAGCAGGGGGAGTGGGAACTAATTGGAGAGCTCTTCAAAGAGCCGGCACAGGCACGAGGGGCTGAATGGCCTCCTTCTGTGCTGTGAGATTCTATGGGAGCAATCCGTGCTTCAATACCTCTGTGTACAGAAATTTCTACTAATCCCTCTCAGAACACTCGTTAAATTGATGGGCTCACGTCACTGACTCCCCGAGCACAGGGAATTTATTGTCCCAATTCACTCCATCAAAACTCTATCATTTTTAAAAAGCTCTATTAAACTCCTCTTAGCCTTCTCTGCTCCAGTGCAAATAGTCCCAGGATCTCAAGTCACCTCTCTGGCTCAGTGGGTAGTGTGGTGTATGTAACCTGTTCCACCTTAAGAGAACTTAAGCCTGTTCCACCTTAAGAGATGTACTACTTTCTCTGGCTGCTGTATACGTAATACCGGTGGTGACCACCGGTATATAAGTACTGTGTAGTGATATTGCTGTTAGTATAGCTCTGACCTCCAACTAGTAAAGACCTGTTGAAACGTTATTCTTGTAGTCTGTGTCAGTAATTAATCTTAAATACAACTAGAACACACACACTTAACAGTGACGACGAGTCCGATTCTCACCCTGCGGCAGTTTATATCCACGGCGGCTTCGTCCACAGAACGGGCATCGAAGAGAGGCATCCACCCTCATCACCCTGCTGGAAGACACGTCGCGCAGCAGGCATCGAGAACCCGGAGTGCAGAAGATATCCTGAACTCGAAGCCTCCATCAGCGGCAGTCAGCTATCTTCCTTCTACCTCGGTGGTGGGTAAGCCGGTCAGCGACGCGAGCAGAAAGTCGGCCGCGTTGGCTGTACAGACGGGGAGGGAAGACGGAGGAATAAGGGCAGTGAGATCCATCGCGACCGGAGATAAGGGCCGGGCCGCATTCGGGCCAAAAGGCGCAGCGCGGGGACATCGATCGCGGCTGGTGATAAGGGCCGGGCCGCATTCAGGCCAAAAAGGTGCAGCGTCTGGGGCGACTGAAGGCGCGAGAGCCGCGGTGAAGGCAAACGCAGCCGGTGCTAATAACCAGGCCGCAAGAAGGGCTGCGAGGCGCGACATCGGGGAAGCGCAAATGCCCGAGGGAGCCGCGGTGAAGCGGAGACAGCGTCGGGGGAGTTACTAACCGCTGGGAAAGGGGAGAAGCAGCGGCACGCCAAACGCCATTGCAGCCAGCGGGTGAAGAAGGCGAGCGCGGGAAAGACCGCCAAGCGCGGGAAACCGCCATTTTGTAGGCGGAGGACGAAGACAAGAGCGGGAAGCCACCATTTTGGAAAAAGGGAAATCACTAAAAAAAAAAAATTGCAACGATGCCTAAACATGGGAACATTAATACCTTTGATAGCGACATCGAAGATTGGGCCACGTATGTAGAACGCATACATAATTATTGTAAAGCAAATAAAATCCCAGATGATGAGAAAGCACTAACTTTATTAAACTTAATGGGTGCGAAGACATACGGGCAATTGAAACACCTTTTATCACCAGATGAACCGGCGGAGAAGACGTTCGAGGAGATTGTTACTGTCCTGAGAAATCATCTAAACCCCACGCCGCTGATGCTAGCGGAACAATTTAAATTTTACGGCAGAAAGCAGCTGAAAGATGAAAGCAATGCTGAATATTTAATGGAATTGCGTAAGCTAGCAAAGTACTGTCAGTTTGGGACGGGACTAACAGATGCGCTAAGAGATAAATTTGTGTGTGGATTATTAAAGGAAGATACACAAAAGTGACTGCTCGAGGAGAATGAGCTGACGCTTGAGAAAGCGGTCACTATGGCAGCATCACACGAAGCCGCAGCGAGAGGCACGGCAGTAATGCAGCTACGGTCACCGGAACTCAGTACAAATCAATTGGTTTTGAGTACTGTAAAATGTTATCGTTGTGGAAAGACAACGCACGATCAGAACCAGTTTTGGTTTAAAAACCAAGAATGCAGAACGTGTGGCAGGCTTGGCCACATAGCTAAAGTATGCCGGTCAGGAAAGAAGACCAGCAACAAAAAGTCACCGCAAGGAAAATACATAAAGGTACACAAGGTGACAAAGAACAGTTCGAACGAACAGAAGTCAGATTCAGACGCCAGCAGTAATGAACTGGTAGCTTAAGAGTACACAACGTTGGTAAGGATGCAGATCTCCAGACAATTTGGGTCACTCTTCAGATAGCAGGAGTCCAAGTAAAGATGGAATTGGACACTGGATCGGCATTGACGGTCATGAATAAGAAAGATTACAAAAGGTTATTCCAACATATTCCCCTACGGGATACGGAGATTATATTGAAAACATACACGGGGCAAAGAGTGTACCCCATCGGAAAGATAGAGGTAAAAGTGGTCCACAAGGGAAAATAAAGCCAAGTAATGGACTTATATGTGCTACCTGAAGGAGGTCCACCACTACTGGGATGGGAGTGGATTAGGAAAATGAATATGGACTGGCACTCCTTAAAGGCACTAACGGTAGATTCCGGGGAAACAGATGTCAAACCTAAATGATTGTCCAGAATATTGGATGATGCTAAAGAGGTGTTCCAGCAGGGACTGGGAACACTGAGAGGAATTACGGCAAACATCAAGATTGATGAACATGCACACCCAAAATTTTTCAAAGCCAGACCGGTACCCTATGCAATACGACCTGCTGTAGAAGCGGAAGTGGAAGCGCTAGAACGTTCAGGTGTACTGTCTAAGGTAGATTGGAGTGAGTGGGCTACGCCCATTGTTCCCGTTATGAAACGTCCTTCGAGCAACAAGCCAGGAGAACCAGGGAAGGTTTGCATCTGTGGAGACTTCAAGATCACCGTTAATCCGGTGCTTCACACGGTGCAGTATCCGCTTCCGTGGATTGAGGATATTTTTGCTTCATTGTCTGGTGGGAAACACTTCACCAAGATAGACCTGGCGCAGGCGTACTTGCAGTTGGAGGTTGAAGAAGAGTCACGCCAGTACCTCACGATCAACATGCATAGAGGTTTGTACCGGTATAATAGGCTGGTTTTTGGAGTGGCATCGGCTCCAGCAATTTGGCAGAGGGCCATGGAGCAGGTATTACAGGGAATTCCAGGCACACAATGTTACCTGGACGATATTCTGATTACAGGAGATGGTGATGAAGAACACCTCGCAAACTTGGAACTGGTGCTCAACAGACTGAAAGAGTATGGACTTCGAGTTAATCGGCAGAAATGTGAGTTCTTTCAGAAGCGGATCTCGTACTGTGGTCATGCCATTGACCGGGAGGGGCTTCATAAGTCTCCTGACAAGATAGAGGCTGTTGTAAAGGCTCCCGCTCCGGATAATGTCTCTCAGTTGAGGTCGTTTCTAGGATTGATTAACTATTACCATAAGTTTCTACCGAATCTATCCACGGTACTGCACCCGCTGAACGCTCTTTTACAGAAGGGGGTACCATGGGAATGGAGCGAAAACTGTAAGAAGGCATTTTGCAAAAGCAAAGAATTGATCACCTCAGAGGAAGTGTTGGCTCACTTCAACCCGACACTGCCTATTCGGTTGGCTTGTGATGCTTCTCCATATGGTATTGGGGCAGTACTCTCACACAAGTTGCCAAATGGCACGGAAAGGCCAGTCGCGTTTGCATCCAGATCATTGACCTCCGTTGAGCGCAACTATGCGCAGATCGATAGGGAGGCTCTCAGCCTTGTATGGGGAGTGAAGAAGTTTAATCATTACCTGCAGGGCCAAAAATTCACACTTCTGACAGAGCATCAGCCGTTGGTATCCATTTTTAACCCTAAGAAGGGTGTTTCGGTGATGACAGCACAGAGACTCCAGAGATGGTCCCTTTTCCTAGGGGCACATCAATATCAAATAGAATTCAAAGGTACAAAGCAGCATGGCAATGCTGATGGGCTGTCGCGCCTGCCACTACCTGAAGAAGAGACGACGAAAGTTGACCCTGTTGAGTTATTTCATTCGACCATCATCGAGTGTTTACCAGTCACCAATGCAAGTATTGAAAGAGAAACCAGGAACGACCCAACACTGTCCCGAGTCTACGAGGTGACAGTGAAGGGATGGCCAACACATGGTGATCCTCTGTTACCGGCATTCTCGGCAAGGCGAGACCAGCTGTCCGTCTGCCATGGTACTTTGATGTACGGGACAAGAGTGATTATTCCTCCCAAGTTAAGGGAAAGAGTTCTAAAGGAACTGCATGAAGGTCATCTGGGGGGAGTTAAGATGAAAAGTCTTGCTAGGGCTTATGTATGGTGGCCGGGTATTGACCAACAGATAGAGGAGTTGACGAAAAGCTGCGCTGGGTGCCAAAAAGTGCAAAATGCACCTCCGATCGCATCGCTACACCCATGGGAATGGCCTTCAGCCCCATGGCAACACGTACATATTGACTTTGCTGGTCCATTCATGGACTCCATGTTCCTAATTGTGGTGGACGCACATTCCAAATGGCCAGAAGTGATCAAGATGAATACCACTACTTCAGAAAAGACAATTGCGGTGTTAAGAACAATATTCGCAAGGAACGGATTGCCAGAACAGATATGTTCGGAAAACAGACCACAGTTCGTGTCGGAAGAATTCCAAAAATTCTTAAAGAAGAATGGGGTGAAACATTATACCTCTGCCCCATATCATCCGGCGACAAACGGGTTGGCAGAGAGATTTGTCCAAACATTCAAAAAGGCAATAAAGGCCATGAACGATGATCAGATTCCGCTACAACACAAGGTGGACAATTTCCTAATGGCATATCAAAACGCCGCTCATGCAGTAACTAACCAAAGTCCTGCCATGATGTTTTATAACAGGAGGTTGCGGTCCAGGTTGGACTTGTTAAAACCAAATGTGCGGAGGGAAGTGGAAAACAAACAGTTCCGGCATATTAATAACAAGACCACTCGAAGTTTCGACGTAGGACAACCAGTGTTGGCAAGGGACTATGGAAACGAAAAATGGCAGTCCGGAACAATTCGGGCCAGACAAGGACCTCTGATGTACACAGTAGATATTGGTAACAATGTGATAAGGCGTCATGCGGATCAACTGGTAGAATCGAGAGCAAGGGTCGAACCCATGGTTGCGACAGAGACAACTGTGGAAGACGTTAATGAACCTGAAGCATCTACCTCGGCAGGGAATGTACCTGATGATGACGTCCAATACATAGGAAACCAACTAGAGGAGTCACCTCAGCAACAAGAATCAGAGACCACTGAAAGGCATTATCCAACCCGAATCAGAAGGCCTCCTGAGAGACTGAACTTTTGAACTGTTTATACCTGAAGTTATATATATGTATATATGTTATTATGTTATGTTAAATGGGGATATGACTGTTAAGCTAAAAAGGGAGGATTGTGGTGTATGTAACCTGTTCCACCTTAAGAGAACTTAAGCCTGTTCCACCTTAAGAGATGTACTACTTTCTCTGGCTGCTGTATACGTAATACCGGTGGTGACCACCGGTATATAAGTACTGTGTAGTGATATTGCTGTTAATATAGCTCTGACCTCCAACTAGTAAAGACCTGTTGAAACGTTATTCTTGTAGTCTGTGTCAGTAATTAATCTTCAATACAACTAGAACACACAGACTTAACAGGTAGCACTCGCTCTCGCCTCTGAATCAGTAGGTGGTCGGTTCGAGTCTCACTCCAGAAACTTCAGTACATAATCCAGGGCGACACTCCCAGCGCAGTACTGAGGGAGCGCCACACTGTCGGAGGGGCAGTGCTGAGGGAGCGCCACACTGTCAGAGGGGCAGTACTGAGGGAGCGTCGCACTGTCGGAGGGGCAGTACTGAGGGAGCGCTGCACTGTCGGAGGGGCAGTACTGAGGGAGTGCTGCACTGTCGGAGCTGCCGTCTTTCGGATGAGACGTTAAACCGAGGCCCCGTCTGCCCTCTCAGGTGGACGTAAAAGACTCTGCAGCCTCTATTGGAACAAAAGCAGGGGAAGTTATCCCAGGTGTCCTGGGTTAATATTTACCCCTCAACCAATAATCACTAAAAACAGATGCTCTGGTCTTATTTTTAATCCATTCATGGGATGTGGGCATCGCTGGCAAGGCCGGCATATATTACCCATCCCTAGTTGTCCTTCAGAAGGTGGTGGTTGTAATGTATGTACCTTTAAGGGGGAGAACTACTTTTTACAGCTCATGTATACTGTAGTACCGGCAATGACCACACCTGTATATAACGTTGAGTAGTAATCTGTACAGTTCAGTTGCAGTCTGAGCCATGTTGAGTGAACACCGTTTGTACCGTTCTCCGCAGTCTGTCTGATCATACACGGACGTAACAGTGGTGAGCCGCCTTCTTGAACCGCTGCAGTCCGTGTGGTGAAGGTACCCACAGTGCTGTTAGGGAGGGAGTTCCAGGATTTTGACCCAGCGACGATGAAGGAACAGCGATATATCTACAGGTCAAGATGGTGTGTCTTGGAGGGGAATTTGGAGGTGGTGGTGTTCCCATCACATTGCTGTTTGTGGGAGCTTGCTGTGCGCAAATTGGCTGCTCTGTTACCTACATTACAACAGTGACCACACTTGAAAAAGTACATCATTGGCTTTGAAGAGCTTTGGGATGTCCCGAGGATGTGAAAGGTGCTGTATAAATGTGAATCTCTTTCTTGTCTATGTAACAATAGCGTCCCATCCCTGGTCAGTCCCTGGACACTCCTGCAGGGATCCTCCAGGACACTCCTGCACTGGGCCCTGGGTGCGTCTCTGCTCCGGGACCCGGTTCCTTTGTCTGCTGCGATGCTTCGATCAGGCACAGGACGAGATTCCTCCTTTGATCCCTTTCGATATCCTTTAGGTGACTGCTTTTGAAAATCCAAATTTAAAACCAGCATTTGGAGGTCAGTGTTCAGTATTTTAGCTACACCTCCAGGAGATCTCGTCTCCTGAATTTGGGAATTCGAGCTGCTCCAGATGATCATTCCGGATGTGGCTGGCCATTCAGCCCATCTTAATGCTCCCATCCAGAACAGCCCATCGCTGCCTCCAATTGTTCCTTAACCCATTCCAGGATTGTGCCTCATGCCTCAGTCCTCTATCTGCCAGTCCATTCCAAGTATTGGTCACTCCCTCTGTGTGAAGTAAACCTTCCTGATGACAGCCCGAGTTACCTTTAACTAGTTTGAAGCCATGTCTCCTTGTCCAAATCGCACAGATTCATTTTAAGTAACATTCCGGATATTCATCCCTCTCTATTGCACTGCAGCAACTCGCCAAGGCCTCTTCGGCAGCACCTCGCAAACCCGCCACCTCTACCGCCCAGAAGGACAAGAGCAGCAGGCGCATTTGAACACCACCACTGTTGTGTATGTAATATGTGTGCTACTTTGAACCTATGGACAGGACTGCACTACTTGTAGGGCGTAGTGATACGCAGTACCACTCCTGGCCATAGGGGTATAAATAGTACTGTGGGTACTGATCTCCCCTCAGTTCCCGCCTGTGGGCATGAAGTAAAGACCTACGTGTAGTCCCTACCTCCAACCAGTAAAGACCTGTTTGAGTTATACGTTTAAGTCTTTGTGTTAATTGTTCAATACAATACACATACTTAACACTGGTGACGAGTCAGGTTCTTACCCTGCGGCAGTTGAGGAGAGGTTTCAAACCTCACCACCCCACTAGAAGCGACAGGCTTAGGACTCTGAAGCCTCCATCAGCCACTGAGCACTGGAGTGCAGCAGCCATCCTGACAGCTTCCAGCGACTGACAGAAGTCTTTCTGCAGTTTCCTTGTTCAACCTAGGTGGTGGGGTAAGCCGTGCAGCGTTGGCTGCAAAGACAGGGCTGGGGAAGTCGGAGCAGATAAGGGCCATCGATCACGATCGGAGATAAGGCCGGGCCGCCTTCAAGTGCCAGCGATCGGGACCAAAGATAAGGGCCGCACTCGGACTGAAAGGCGCGGCGGCTGCAGAAGCTCAAGGTGCGAGAGCCGCGGTGCACAGCGCGGGCTATCGATCGCACAGAAGATAAGGGCCAAGAGCCGCTTCGGTCGGGAGCCACTTCGCGATCCAGCGATCGCATCCGCTGATAAGGGCCGCACTCGGGCGATCGCGGCGAAGATAAGGGCCGCACTCGGGGGCTGAAGGGAGACGGCGTCGGGGGACGGGTGAAGACCGCCAAGCGCGGGAAAACCACCATTTTGTGGGCGGAGGACGACGGCAAGAGCGGGAAGCTGCCATCTTTGATAACAAGTAAAGAAAATAAAATCTGAGAAATTGCAAATCTACAATGCCTAAACACGGGAATATTAGCACCTTTGATAGTGACCTCGAAGATTGGGCCATATATGTTGAAAGAGTAAAAAATTATTGTAAGGCCAATAAAATTCGTGACCAAGATAAAGCTCTAACATTATTAAATTTAATGGGTGCGAAGACATACGGGCAATTGAAACACCTGTTATCACCAGATGAACCGGCGGATAAGACGTTCGATGAGATTGTTACTGTCCTGAAAGATCATCTAAACCCCACGCCGCTGATGCTAGCGGAACGATTTAAATTTTATGACAGAAGGCAGCTACAGCATGAAAGCAATGCTGAATATTTGCTGGAATTGCGTAAATTAGCGAAATATTGCCAGTTTGGAACGGGACTGACAGATGCACTACGAGACAAATTTGTGTGTGGTTTATTTAAACAGGATACACAAAAGCGACTGCTCGAGGAGAATGAGCTGATGCTTGAGAAGGCGGTCACTATGGCAGCAGCACAGGAAGCCGCAGCGAGAGGCACGGCAGTAATGCAGCTACGGTCACCGGAGCTCAGTGCACACAAATTGGGTGTGAGTTCTGGCAAATGTTATCGTTGTGGAAAGACAACGCATGATCAGAACCAGTGTTGGTTTAAAAACCAAGAATGTAGAACTTGTGGTAGGCTTGGACACATAGCTAGAGTATGCAGGTCAGGGAAGAAGACCAGCAACAAGAAGTCACCGCAAGGAAAATAAGCAAAAGTACACAAGGTGGCCGAACAGGAGTCCGATTCAGACGCTAGCAGTAATGAACTGGCTGGCTTAAGCAGTATTGAACTGGCTAGCTTAAGGGTACTCAACGTTGGTAAGGGTGCAGACCTCCAGACAATTTGGGTCACTCTTCAGATAGAAGGAGTCCAAGTAAAACTGGAATTGGACACTGGATCGGCATTGACGGTCATAAATAAGAAAGATTATGGAAGGTTATTCCAACATATTCCCCTACAGGATACGGAGCTCATATTGAAAACATACACGGGGCAAAGAGTGTACCCCATCGGGAAAATTGAGGTCACAGTGGTCCACAAGGGCGAAGAAAGTCAAATAATGGACTTATATGTGCTATCTGAAGGAGGTCCTCCACTACTAGGACGGGAGTGGATTAGGAAAATGAATATCGACTGGCATTTCCTACAAACAATAACGAGTGAGAACTCGGTGAACATAATCAACCCAGACTCTGGAACTGATGATGGTAAGACCAACCCGTGTGCAAAAGACAAAGTTTCAGCACACAATTCCACTGAGATAGAGAATTCTGAGTCTGTCCAGTCTACTGACATGCACATTTCTGAGGGACACCGGGCTCGAACTCAACTCCATTTCAAACTGCAACAGCAATTAGAACAAATGATTCGCCGTTTTGAGCAAGAGATGAATGCGACGAAAGAGTTCTTTGATATAGAGTGGGAACATCTGGAAAGACAACAGAAGCAGCTGCTGGAGCAAATGGAGCAGGAGCACACAAAACGTCTGATGTCAGAGGAGTTAACGGTCAGCCAACTCCTGCATATGCTGAAGGACAGGACTCTGAAATGGGAAAAACTTGAACACGAACTTCAATATTCAAACGAAAGGGGTTCGGAGCTCTCAAAGGTTATTGGAAGAGCTGAGGTGGCAACACAGACTGAGATGACTGCAACAGAGCAGCCCTTGGATGCCAAAAGTACGCTGATTCACGTCAACGTAGAACAACAGACCGCTGAAACAGCTGCTCCGGTAGAGGGATTGAATAGTCCGATCAATCAATCTCCAAAAGAAGTTGAAGTAGTAAAATCTCAAATGAGGTCATTAGTAAACGACTTGCTGAAAGCCCAGAAAAAGCTGGATGAAGAGGTACGCATGAAGAAGTCTCTTCAGGAAAGATGTCTGGACTTGGAACAAAAGCTGGCTAACGCCCAGCTGGGTATGGAGGAAATAGAAGACCCTCTCGCTGGCCTAGATCAGGACGACACCGAATATTACCATGACCTATTGAGTGACACTGAATATTATAGTGACCTGGTCTGCCCAGCTTGTGATGAAAACTCCCAAAGTGCAGAAATCAGGATGAATCACTTAAAGTCTAAGGAACATAGGGAGATGGTGGCGCTACAGCTGGCAGCTGACAGGGGAGCCCAGAGAGTCTCTAAGAAGCAGAAAAGGAAAAGACGAAGCAGAAGATGATAACCATCTGAACCATTATCACCCCTACCAGAGCACACACGTGGTCCCTCCGAACGGAGCCAAATCAGTTCGGAAGTTCAAGCCGTTAAATCCATGGAAGGACTATTGAATGAGTCACTGCAGCAACGTGAACCGACTACACCACAGAGATTGAATCTGTGAACTGTTTTCCGCAGAGACTGAATCTGTGATCTGTTTTGACATGAAGTTATCTATGTATCTATGTTATTCTGTTATGTAAACCTGAAGTTATATATGTATATATGTTATTACGTTATGTTAAATGGGGAGATGACTGTAAAGCTAAGAAGGGAGGAATGTTGTGTATGTAATATGTGTGCTACTTTGAACCTATGGACAGGACTGCACTACTTGTAGGGCGTAGTGATACGCAGTACCACTCCTGGCCATAGGGGTATAAATAGTACTGTGGGTACTGATCTCCCCTCAGTTCCCGCCTGTGGGCATGAAGTAAAGACCTACGTGTAGTCCCTACCTCCAACCAGTAAAGACCTGTTTGAGTTATACGTTTAAGTCTTTGTGTTAATTGTTCAATACAATACACATACTTAACAACCACCTCCAAGTTCCCCTCCAAGTCACACACCATCCTGACATGGAGATACATCGGCCGATCCTCCATCGTCGCTGGGTCAAAATCCTGGAACTCCCTCCCTAACAGCACTGTGGGAGGACCTTCACCACACGGACTGCAGCGGTTCAAGAAGGCGGCTCACCACCACCTTCTCAAGGGCAATTAGGGATGGATAATAAATGCTGGCCTTGCCAGCGATGCCCACATCCCAGAAAAGATTGTTTTTTAATTCCTCAATACGATTAGTTTTAGGAAGCCTCCTCTCCAGGTTGAATCGGCCAAGTCTCTCCACATAACTCAGTCCCTCTGGCGCCGGGGATCGGTCTCGTGGCTCTACTCTGTGATGCCCCTAGTAGTCGAATTTCTCCCTTATGTCTCCATGTACAGAACTGCACCCAGTACATTTAAAAGAAAGATTTGCATTGATAAAGCGCCTTTCACTACCACCAGACATCCCAAAGCACTTTACAGCCAATGAAGTACTTTTGAAATGTAGTCACTGTTGTAATGCAGGAAACGCGGCAGCCAATTTTTGCACAGCAAGCTCCCACAAACAGCAATGTAATAATGACCAGATAATCTGTTTTCTAGTGATGTTGGTTGAGGGATAAATACTGGTCAGGGCACCGGGGAGAACTCCCCTGCTCTTCTTCGAAACAGTGCCACGGAATCTTTTACGTCCACCTGAGAGAGTAGACGGGGCCTCGGTTTAACGTCTCATCAAAAAGCCAGCACCTCCGACAGTGGAGTTATCCCCGGTGTCCTGGCCAATATTTATCGCTCAATCAATATCACTAAAACAGATTATCTGGTCATTGTCACATTGTAGTTTGTGGGAGCTTGCTGTGCACAAATTGCCTGCCGCGTTTCCTACATTACAACAGTGACTACACTTCAAAATTCCTTCATTGGCTGTAAAGTGCTTTGGGACGTCCGGTGGTCGTGGAAGGCGCTATATAAATGCACGTTGTTGATTCGGAGGAAAGCAGAGTAACAGCAGCCTGGGCAGACGGCAGGAAGGAACAAGATAAACGGGGTGTTCGAAGGGAGGAAGTGATTACCTTCTCAGCGTAAAACCTCATCTCATCAGCCCGGGCCAGGGTGGTTTCAATCCTCTCGTGTCGCACCAACGCTGTCACAAGGTTCCGCAACATATCGATCCGGGACCATGTCCCACACTGATCACCGACCCCCCGGACCATGTCCCACACTGATCACTGCACCCCGGACCCCGTCCCACACTGATCACTGACCCCCCCGGACCCCGTCCCACACTGATCACTGACCCCCCGGACCCCGTCCCACACTGATCACTGACCCCCCGGACCCCGTCCCACGCTGATCACTGACCCCCCGGACCATGTCCCACACTGATCACTGCACCCCGGACCCCGTCCCACACTGATCACTGACCCCCCGGACACCGTCCCACGCTGATCACTGACCCCCCAGACCCCGACCCACACTGATCACTGACCCACAGCTCACTCGGGCTGCTAACTCTGGTTGCAGGTGTTCCTGGATATATCATCACATGAACTCCGACCTCCAACCACCCCGCCCGGTCAAACAACCTTCCCCCCGCCCCCATCTCCCACTTGCCTGAATGAGTGCAGCTCCAGCAACACACAAGAAGCTCGACAACATCCAAGACAAAGTAGCCCGTTTGATTGGCACCCCATCCGCCACCTTGAACATTCACTCCTTCCACCACCGGTGCACCGTGGCTGCAGTGTGTACCATCTACAAGATGCACTGCAGCAACTCGCCAAGGCTTCTTCAGCAGCACCTCCCAAACCGGCGACCTCTCCCACCTAGAAGAACAAGGGCAGCAGGCGCATGGGAACACCACCACCTCCAAGTCACACACCATCCCGACTTGGAAAGAGCACTTCAGCTAGTTCCACTCACCCGCCCTTTCCCCGTAGCCCTGCAAATTCTTTTTCCTTCGGGTACTTATCCAATTCCCTTTTGAAAGCCACGATTGAATCTGCCTCCACCACTCTTTCAGGCAGTGAATTCCAGATCCTAACCACTCGCAGCGTAAAAAAGTCTTTCCTCACGTCGCCTTTGCTTCTTCTGCCAATTAAAAAGTGGAAATAAATTTCCCGGATTAAAGTGGATGAAACGTTTTAATGAAATCTAAAAATAATAAAACTAAAAGTGTCATCAGTGGCTAGCACACTCGCCTCTGAGTCAAAAGGTTGAGGGTTCAAGTTCCACTCCAGGGACTTGTAGCATATAAATCCAGGCCGACACTCGAGTGCCGTGCTGAGGGAGTGCCGCACTGTCGGAGGTGCCGTCTTTCAGATGAGACGTTAAACCGAGGCCCCGTCTGCTCTCTCAGGTGGACGTAAAAGATCCCATGGCCACTATTTCGAAGAAGAGTAGAGGAATTATCCCCAGTGTCTTGGCCAATATTTATCCCTCAACCAACATAACAAAAACAGATTATCTGGTCATTATCACATTGCTGTTTGTGGGAGCTTGCTGTGCACAAATTGACTGCTGCATTTCCCACATTACAACAGTGACTACAGTTTGAACTTAATTGGCTGTAAAGCACTTTGAGATGTCCGGTGGCCGTGAAAGGCGTTATATAAATGCAAGTCTTTCTTTTAGTAAGGTTAGATTTAAAAATAGAAAATACATTTATATTTAAAAGATTATAATCATGTCTTTTTTAAATCAAATAAATTACAATAAAATTAAAGAGGGGTTAAAATGAGCTAATGTTTTTTAAGTGTGACTAAGTGTAAGAGGTTGAAGTGAATGAGAAGTTTGAGTGGAATGTGAAAGTGCTGCTCAGGTTGAACTGGGCTGAATGTGGGTCCTGGGCCTGAGGTTGGGGGAGGGGAGAGGAGGGGGACCTGGGCCTAGTCTCCAGGGCCCAGCCCGCCCACTCATTCCTGCTCCCGGCGCCTCTCCGGCCCCACTTACCCCAACTCCGGGGCCTTATCGGCGGCTAGCGGGTGCCCACTCCCTGGGCGCCTCTTTCTCCGTGGCTCCGGCGGGTTTTTTAAACCCGGTTTTCTTCCTCTTTTAAACAACAAGAAGCCGCTTTTCCCCCTCACATGGGTGCCACCATCTTCATTCCAGACCCGCGTCCCCGCGCTAAACACGCTGGCCGGCACACCTCGCCCCGCCGACAAATGTTCCGCCTGACTCCCCTCGGATCAGAGGCAATTCAGTCATTTTCAGAATAAAAAGAAAGACTTGCATTTATATAGCGCCTTTCACGACCACTGGACGTCTCAAAGCGCTTTACAGCCAATGAAGTACTTTTGAAAGTGGAGTCACTGTTGTAATGTGGGAAACGCAGCAGCCAATTTGTGCACAGCAAGCTCCCACAAACAGCAATGTGATAATGACCAGATCATCTGTTTTTGTTGCACCCACTATTAGAGCCAGGGGAACTTAAACAGCAGAAGAGAGGAGACTGGGTTAGAAAGAGCAAAGGATGGCAACGGATGGCCAAGGAGCTCCCTCGGGAGCTGCCAGCCCAGGAGCCATTTGTAAAAAAAATTGATCTTTCACAATTTTGTGCCCTCAACCGCTATCTATAACCGGCTAGAGGCTAAAATATATTAGCATTAAATAAACTGCTCAATGACAATGAATCAGATCACAATTTGCTTGTTTAATAATGTTCAAATAACTCTGTGCACCAACATAGATTTTACTTGGACAATGTAGACACAGATCAACCAGTTTGCATGGAAATATTTTAAAAACAATACACAATAATACAAATGAAAACACATTTCGGCCTGTCAAGCCTGAGTCAAATAAATTACACGTTTCAACCAACTGTACAATTTTCAAATTCAGCTTCTGATTAAAATTTTGTCAACAGTTTCTTAAACTTTGAAAACTACAATAACAGCATTTTACTGAACATCTGTTCACGAAATCTTATGGGCAACAATTTTTCACTCACTATATTTATTAACACAGTATATTTTGTGATAGGCACCTTTACCAACGCAGATGTAACCAGACTAAATAAAAACAGCATCGATCCCAACGATCTCTGACGAACAGAATAAAGGGGCTGTGACAGCTCGGTGGGACAAAGACTCACGGAGATTAAACACATTCTGCAGATGCTGCAGTTTATATCAGAGGGAATATTTTGAAATCCAATTCGGAATATACAATTTCAGAGCGAGTGGATCAGACATTAGGCTACAGTAACATAGCCCCGAATCTCCAATCCTCACTGGGAGTGAGGGATCATGGAATTTACCCTTATATTCCATCTTAATCCGCACACAAATATTATCAGGAAGAGTGAAAGGTAAGAATTATAAATATGAGTAATCTTTGAGATGACTAGTGGTTATTGAAGGTCATTCAAATACAAAGAAATATTTAAACTTCGTCAAATTATAAATTGGTTACCGTTCTCTTCATTATGTTTCGGAACATTTTCTCAGGTGAATTTTGAAAGCTGTTGAATCCTTGAAGACTTCCCCACAATGACGGCAGGTTTCAAAGCACGTATGAGCTTTCAGCTGATAGATGTAAGCAAAGCTCTCTCCACATTCAGTACATTTATACGGCCTCTCTCCTGTGTGGATCCGCTGGTGTTTGTGGAGGCTCCCTGACTCTGTGAAACTCTTTCCACACTCAGTACATTTATACGGCCTCTCTCGTGCGTGGATCTGCTGGTGGATCTGGAGGCTCCCTGCCCGTGTGAAACTCTTTCCACATTCAGTACATTTATACGGCCTCTCTCCTGTGTGGATCCGCTGGTGTCTCTGGAGGTGCCCTGACACTGTGAAACTCTTTCCACATTCAGCACATTTATACGGCCTCTCTCCTGTGTGGATCCGTTGGTGATTATGCAGGTGCCCTACCTGTGTGAAACTCTTTCCACATTCACTACATTTATGCGGCCTCTCTCCTGTGTGGATCCGCTGATCTAGGTGAAAGTCTCCTGATTTTATACATTCTCTCCTGTGGATAGATTGTGTGAACAACCCCTGCCCATTTTTGCGTTGCGCAAGATACTTTATGCTGGAAGGAGGAGATTGTCCTGCTGAAATCTGTCCACTGGATTCTGGATGTCTTCTGATGTGTTTCTGAAGAAAATCTGCAGTGACAAAAGCAACACTGCAATGAGGGCAAGGATGACACTCATCTCGGTGCACTTGTTGCCCTGCTGGAGAAGGAAGAAAGAGAAATTGTCAGTGTAATGAATCATCTATTAGTTTCTTTTGGTAGTACAATTCATGGTTATTTCAGTGTAAACGCGGGGCTCTTTAGATGTTAATGGCCCAGTAATTCCGTTCCAAACGCGTGAGTACGGTCGGGGTACTCACGCGTCTGGCCGGAGGAAATGCCGGTTTTCAGCATGCACAGCGCATGCGGGGAAAACCGGCATTTCCAGTCCTCTGAACGAAGGGGTTCAGAGGCAGAGCGCGTGCGACTGCACAGGCAGCGCTTGTGCAGTGAACTTCGTCAATTTCATTCATGGATTCAGTGAGGTTAAGTCCTTACAAGTTACACTTGAAAAAAGCATGTGTAAAGCTGCTCCAGAGGCTGCGGAGGAAGATATATTTTATCATGGAGCTTCTGAAAGGCAATATTTTTGTTTGGGAAAGGGAGGAAAGTTATTTTAAGAAATGCTGAGGTAAGTTTTAAAGTTTAAATTTTTTTTTTTAAACGGGTTTTTAGTACTGTAGGTAGAAGGAGCAATTGTGGCTGTGTGAATTGAATGTGAAAATGAGTGTTCTAAAATGAGTAATGTAACATTTCCAACACTTTTAAGAAAGAAACTTTTCATCAGTAATAAGTAATTATGTATGTATGCCCGTATATATTCCTTTACGTATATGTATATATGTTTTATATTCCTTTACTTATGTGTATGAATGTATGATTTTAATTATGATTTTCCAATAAGTTACTTTCTCTGAAAGTCATAATTAAATACATACATTCATACACATAAGTAAAGGAATATATACATAACACGCAAAGGAATATATACAGACATACATACATAATTACTTAAAAGAATATATTACTGATGAAAAGTTTCTTTCTTAAAAATGTTGGAGTCATTTTTACATTTAATAAACACAGCAAATTCAATTCACATAGCCACAATTGATCCTTCTACCTACAGTACTGAAAACCCGTTTTAAAAAACAAAAATAAACTTTAAAACTTACCTCAGCATTTCTTAAAATAACTTTCCTCCCTTTCCCAAACAAAAATATTGCCTTTCAGAAGCTCCACGATAAAATATATCTTCCTCCGCAGCCTCTGGAACAACTGTACTCATGCGTTTTCATGTGTAAGTTGTAAGGACTTAACCTCACTGAAAGCATGAATGAAACCGGTGAATTTTACTGCGCACGCGCTGCCTGTACAGTCGCACGCGTTCTGCCTCTGAACCCCTTCGTTCAGAGGACAGGAAATGCCGGTTTTCCCCGCATGCGCTGTGCATGCTGAAAACCGGCATTTCCTCTGGCCAGATGCGTGAGTACCCCGACCGTACTCGCGCGTTTGGAAGGGAATTACTGGGCCAACATTTTACATGTCAATAAAATGAAAAATTTAACAATTGCACGATTTGCCCCCTCGCATCTGCGACTGAGGTTCCAAGGAGGTGAATTGCGCAAGAGGTCATCGTCGTACGTATCCTCACACTGTTCCCTTTCGGGAACTGTATGAAGTGGTGGAAGGATTTCTGGCCACATTAACACTCCTTCCGTGACCATAACCATCTTCATACCAGCCATTAGGATGGTTAGTCCTATGGCGCGAGGGTTTTACGGGCTCCCACAACCCATCCGAGGGGGGTGGCCACCCACACCCGCGGACGCAAGTATCCCGCTGGATGTCCACCCAGAATTTATAGTTGGAGCTCCGACTACACTTGCCGGGACTGGCTGGAGCGGGGTTCGAAACCCTACTCCTTCTGGCCCAGCGGCGGGGATGCTTACCGCTACGCAAAAGGCCCACTCCGCGCAAAAGATGACACCCTTACGTTTCCTGCACCTTTTCCCTCCCCGTGACTGGAGCCCTATGCTGCCACTTGAAAGACCAAGCTATCATCTGTCCTTTTTGCGGAGCCTTGGACTTCTCATTGCCAATGATGAGCAGGCGCTGCACCTCCACCTCATTGAGGAGATTGCTGAGGTCATCATCAGTTCAATTGTGAGTTCTGTTAATGCCGTGAATTGTGCTCATTCCAGCCATTTCACGTTGTTAATCTGAGTGGGCCTTTAGCGTAGTGGTAGCATCCCCGCCACTGGGCCACATGGCATAGGGTTTCAAACCCTGCTCCAGACAGTCCCAGCAAGTGGAGTCGGAGCTCCGGTTCTAAATTCTGGGTAGACATCCAGTGGGATATTTGCGTCCATGGCTGTGGGTGGCACCTCCCCCCTCGTATAGGTTGTGGGAGCCCGTAAAACCCTCCCGCCATAGGACTAACCACCCTAATGGCTGGTACAAAGATGGTTACGGTCACGGAAAGAGCATTAATCACGGCTAGAAATCCTTCCACCACTTCATACCGTTCCCCAAAGGGAACAGTGTGAAGACACGTACGACGACAACGTTGCTAATTAAATAAATGGAATGAAAAAAATGCTTTCAGGGCTTTTAAAAGTCGTGAAATCGCTTTAATTCTGTTTAAAACTACTTCAGATTCTTCAAAATAATTTTAACGTTTTTAAAAGTTTATAAAAGTTACCAAAAGCTTCTTAAAAATACGGAAAACCTATTTAAAATGCTGCTCTACATGTAAAAATGCTTTGCAGCTTGTAAGAAGCATTGGGGGCGTGTCCTTTTAAAATGAGACCTCAAGGGGCGTGTCTCACTTGCACAGCGCGCTCCAGGTTTCGCGCTGGCTGCACTCCTGGGCGGCGTGACGTCAGACGCTGCCCGGGATTCTTCAGTTTCAAAATGGAATTCCAGGCGTCCCTGGAGGTGACCGGCAGGCGCGTCGGGTAAGTGCAGATCGGGGGCTTGCACGCGCGGCAAGCCCCCGACCCGAATTACTGCCCCATTATTGTGAATTTAGAGCCTCCTCCAGTGAAAGAAGTGGTGAGGGGGGTGTCGTGTATTGATTGCGAGTTTGACACCAGTCAATACGGTAATGTAATGTGCGAGTTTGACACCAGTAAATACGGTAATGTAATGTGCATTGCATTATGGGAATTACCCGGGAAAACGGCAGTCGGCCATTTTACACAATAAAGTGAACATCGCAGTTATGAGCCTGTCTGCCTGATTCTATGCTTTAATGCGTTCATACAACAGGGGTAATCATCAATAGTGTGTGTAGATTTAAAGGGCAGTCCCAGCCCTGCTCACAGCTCCCTGACACAGCCCCGTCCCCAGTCCTGCCCCAGCCCCACCCCCAGTCCACAGACACAGCCCCACCCCAGTCCTGCCACAGCCGTGCCCCCAGTCCTGCCACAGCCCCGCCCCAGTCCACAGTCACAGCCCCGCCCCCAGTCCACAGTAACAGCCCCGCCCCAGTCCACAGTAACAGCCCCGCCCCAGTCCACAGTAACAGCCCCGCCCCCAGTCCGCAGGCACAGCCCCGCCCCCAATCCCAGACCCCATCCCCCAGTCCCAGAGAGAGAGAGAGAGGGGGGGAGAGAGGGGGGCAGAGCGAGACAGTGGGGCAAAGAGAGAGAGAGAGTGAGGCAAAGATGAGAGAGAGAGTGGGGCAGAGAGAGAGAGAAATGGGCAGAAAGAGAGAGGGGCAGAGAGAGAGAGTGGGGCAGAGAGAGAGAGAGACTGGGGCAGAGAGAGAGAGAGAGAGTGGGGCAGAGAGAGAGAGACAGTGGGACAGAGAGAGAGATAAAGTGGGCAGAGAGAGTGGGACAGAGAGAGAGAAGGCAGAGAGAGAGAGTGGGGCAGAGAGAGAGAGAGAGAGTGGGGCAGAGAGGGAGAGAGAGGGGGCAGAGAGAGAGAGTGGGGCAGAGAGAGAGAGAGTGGGGCAGAGAGAGAGAGAGTGGGGAAGAGAGAGAGAGAGAGAGAAAGGGGCATAGAGAGAGAGTGGGGCGGAGGGAGAGAGTGGGGCAGAGAGAGAGAGAGAGTGGGGCAGAGAGAGAGAGTGGGGCAGAGAGAGAGAGTGGGGCAGAGAGAGAGAGAGTGGGGGCAGAGAGAGAGAGAGTGGGGAAGAGAGAGAGAGAGAGAGAAAGGGGCATAGAGAGAGAGTGGGGCGGAGGGAGAGAGTGGGGCAGAGAGAGAGAGAGAGTGGGGCAGAGAGAGAGAGTGGGGCAGAGAGAGAGAGTGGGGCAGAGAGAGAGAGAGTGGGGCAGAGGGAGAGAGAGAGAGACAGTGGGGCAGAGAGAAGGAGAGAAAGAGGGGCAGAGAAATAGAGTGGGGCAGAGAGAGAGAGGAGCAGAGAGAGGGAGCAGGCAGAGAGAGAGGGGGGAGGCCGCAAGAGAGAGGAGATCAGAGGGGGGAGAGAGAGAGAGGGAGGGGGGAGAGAGAGAGGGAGGGGAGAGAGAGAGAGAGGGAGTGGAGAGAGAGAGAGAGAGAGGGAGGGGAGAGAGAGAGAGGGAGGGGTGGAGGTCAGGAAGTTGGGTGGGGTGGGGAGGGAGTCAGGAAGTTGGGTGGGGTGGGGAGGGTGTCAGGAAGTTGGGCAGGGTGGGGAGGAGGTCAGGAAATTGGGTGGGGTGGGGAGGAGGTCAGGAAGTTGGGTGGGGTGGGGAGGAGGTCAGGAAGTTGGGTGGGGTGAGGAGGATGTCAGGAAGTTGGGTGGGGTGAGGAGGGGGTCAGGAAGTTGAGTGGGGTGGGGAGAAGGTCAGGAAGTTGGGCGGGGTGAGAAGGGGGTCAGGAAGTTGGATGGGGTGAGGAGGGGGTCAGGAAGTTGAGTGGGGTGGGGAGGTCAGGAACATGTTTGGGGGTGGGAGATGGTCTTAACCCGCGAGGGTGAGCCCTGTCTGTTCCAAGTGAGCTCTCTTCTGTCTGGAGTACGCAGTCAGAATGGCTCGAATTACACTTTGCAAAGTAACTGATTACGTAGGCTGGGAGGATCTAATTACACATTCCAGAGAAACTGCTGGGTGTGTCTTGTCCTCCAAGGGGACCAATCAGCAATCAGGACTTGTCATCCAAGGGAACCAATCAAAGCTTTAGGTGTTGCAAATAAACACATCCTTTAAAGAATACTACCAAAGATTTCAAGATTCATGCATTCAGTCTTTGAAATTCTCCAAGGAACAAAGTAGATATCAATGCTCTTTCAATAACTTTTATAAACCAGTGTGAAAATCAGTTTTCTTACAACGGGACAGAAAATTAAACAGCAAGTGTTGAATAAAAGAGCAGGGGAACTGGCTGGGAGTTGCCAGGGGCCCCAACAGTGCAATGAAGCTCATTGTATCTTTATAATTAACAACAACAACTTATATTTATATAGCGCCTTTAACGTAGTAAAACGTCCCAAGGCACTTCACAGGAGTATAATAAAGAGAACAACCCCAGCTTCTTTAGTTTCTTTACGTAACATAAGAACATAAGAGTTCTGATGAAGGGTCATCGACCTGAAACGTTAACTCTGTTTCTCTCTCCACAGATGCTGTCTGACCTGCTGAGTATTGCCAGCATTTTATGTTTTTATGTTATATTATATAAGACATAAGAATTAGGAGCAGGAGTCGGCCATACGGCCCCTCGAGCCTTCTCCACCATTCAATAACATCATGACTGATCCTCGACCTCAACTCCACTTTCCCGCCCGATCTCCATATCCCTTGATTCCCCTAGATTCCAAAAATCTATCAATCTCAGCATTGAATATACTCAATGACTCAGCATCCATAGCACTTTGGGGCAGAGAATTCTAAAGATTCACAACTCCCTGAGTGAAGAAATTCCTCCTCATCTCAGTCTTAAATGCCGACTCCTTATCCTGAGACTCTGCCCCCTAGTTCTCGACTGTCCAGCCAGGGGAAGCAGCCTCTCAGTCTACCCTACAATCACCCTCAGAATCTTATATGTTTCACTGAGATCACCCCTCATTCTTCTAAACTCCTGTGTATAGGCTCAATCTACTCAATCTCTCCTCATAGGATAACCCGCTCATCCCAGGAATCAATCTAGTGAACCTTTGTTGCACCGCCTCTAAGGCAAGTATATCCTTCCTCAGATAAGGTGACCAAAACTGTGCACAGTACTCCAGGTGTGGTCTCACCAAAGCCCTGCACAATTGTAGCGAGACTTCCTTAATCTTGTACTACAGCCCCCTTGCAATAAAGACCGTCTTGCCATTTGCCATCCTAATTGCTTGCTGTACCTGCTTGCTAACTCGGTGCTTCCTGTGTGAGGACACCTAAATCTTTCTGAACACCAACATTTAATAGTTTCTCACCATTTAAAAATATTCTGTTTTTCTATTCTTCCTACCAAACTGAATAACCTCAGATTTCCTCACATTATACTCCATCTGCCACCTTATTGCCCACTCACTTAACCTGTCTATACCCCTTTGCAGGCTCTTTGTGCCCTCCTCACAGCTTACCTTCCCACCTAGTTTTGTAATGTCAGCAAACCTGGGTACTTTACACTTGGTCCCTTCATCTAAGTTATTAATATAAATTGTGAATAACTGAGGCCCAAGTACTGATCCTTGCGGCACCCCACTAGTTACAGCCTGCCAACCCGAAAATGATGCGTTTATCCGTACTCTCTGTTTTCTGTCCGTCAACCAATGCTCTATCCATGCTGATAAATTAACCTCAACTGCATGAGCCCTTATCTTGCATAACAACCTTTTATGTGGCACCTTATCGAATGCCTTTTGGAAATCCAAATTTACTATCTACCCTGCGAGTTACATCCTCAAAAAACTCGAATAAATTTGTTAAACACGATTTCTCTTTCATAAAACCATGTTGACTCTGCCTAATGATATTACGATTTTCTAAATGCCCTGTTACCACTTCCTTAATAATGGATTCCAGCATTTTCTCGACAATTGATGTCAAGCTAGCTGGACGGTAGTTCTATGTTTTCTCTCTCCCTCCTTTCTTGAATAGTGGTGTTACATTTGCTAACTTCCAATCCGCTGGGACTGTTCTAGAATCTAGGGAATTTTGGAAAATTACAACCAATGCACCCACTATCTCTGCAGTTATCTCTTGTAGAACCTGAGGATGTAGGGGTCCAGGGGATGTGTTGGCTTTTAGTTGCATTATTTTCTCAAGTACTTTTTCTCTACTGTTCTTAATCATTTCCCTTCCTTTCATTTGCCCCTTGGTGCCCCACTATTTTTGGTATTTTTTTCTGTCTTCTACTGTGAAAACAGATCCAAAATATTTGTTTAAGGTCTCTGCCATTTCCTTATTCCCCATTATAATTTCTCCTGTCTCAGCTCCTAAGGGATCAATGCTTACTTTTGCTACTCTCTTCCGTTCTACATACTTGTAGATACTCTTACAATCTGTTCTTATATTTCTTGCTACTTTACTCTCCTATTCTATTTTGTCCCTTTTTATCAATGTTTTGGTCATTATAAGCCTCTTTTAATCTAATACTATCCTTAACTTCTTCAGTTAGCCAAGGATGGATCAGTTTTCAACAGGAGTTTTTAATTCTCAATGGAATGTATATTCACTGAGAATATTGGAATATGTTTTTAAATGTTTGCCAGTGTTTCTATACCATCATATCTTCTAATCTAATTTCCCAATCTACCATAGCCAACACACCACTCATATCTATGTAATTGGCTTTATTTAAGTTTAAGACACTAGTTCAGACATAAGTATTTCACTTTCAAGCCCAATGTGATATTCTATCACATTATGATCACTCTTTCCCAGAGGATCCTTTACTGTGAGATAACTGAAGTCTCCCATCCCTGGTATGATTCTGGTAAATCTCCTTTGCAACCTCTCTAAGGCTTTAACATTCCTTCTAAAGTGTAGTGCACAGATTTGGACACAATAGTCTAGCTGAGGCCTAAACAGTGATTTATAAAGGTTTACCATAATTTCCTTACGTTGGTACTCCATGCCTCTATTGGTAAAGTCTAGGGTCATGAATGATTTATTAATAGCCTGAACAATATTCCCTGCCACCTTCAAAGATTTGAGTATGAATCCCAAGGTGTCTGTTCCTGCACCCACTTTAAAATGTTATCATTTAATTTATGTTGCCTCTCGTCAGTTTTCCTTCCAAATGCATCACTTCACACTGTTCTGCATTAAATTTCATCTGCCATGTGACTTCCCATTTCATTAGTCTATCTACATCTTCCTGAAAACTTCTACTATCCTTTTCACTGTTTACTACGTTTCCAAGCTTTGTGTCATCTGCAAACATTGAAATTATGCCTCCAATAGTCAAAGTCTAGATCATAAATATGTATCAGAAAGAGCAGGGGTCCTAATACTGACCCCTGGGGGATACCACTGTATACTTCCCTCCAGTCTCATAAACAACCATTCAGCACCACTCTTTGCTTTCTGTCTCATGGCCAATTTTGAATCAACGCTAACATTCCCCCTTTGATCCCATGGGCTTCAATTTTGCTTACAAGTCGATCACTTTATCAAACACCTTTGAGACTGTAACAGAAAACAAATGATACTTTGGCTACAGTTCCCAATTTTGGTCAGAATCCTTACATTTTGGTTCTTGTTTTGCCACCGACATTGTGGTCCTTTTGATACCGAGTTCCTTGGCATATTCATCACCATGCCAGACCAGCAGCTCGCACCGAGGAGGAACAGGCTTGCAGGTCCTGTAATAAATTTTGCCGCAGTGCTGAAAGGCTACAAGGTTCTGCTCCTCCTCCTTTCTGGCACAGTTAACAAACCTGGAACATAACATACAGATATTTAAGTGGCCAAAAATAAGTTAAAATTGTTAAATGAATACAGAATGTAAAGCATATTAGTACAGTGAGTTAGAATGAGAGAACATATCACCAGCCATGGACAAATTTCAATTTCAAACATAATGGCCCAGAACTTGGTGTCGGGGGCTTGCCGCGCGTGCAAGCCCCCGATGTGCGCTCACCCTGCGCGCCGACATCTGAAACCTGGCCCGCAGTGGATTTCCTGTCAGTGGCCAGGTTCTGATGTCGGCGCGCTGTGCTAACCTGACCCAGCGGCGTAGTTAGTGCGATGTGCCGGCTGGGATCAGGTGAGCACTGTTCAGCCAATCAGGGGAGGGGAAACTTCATTCATAAGTTTGAGAGTAAGAACTGTCAAACTCATGAGAAGTACTGCACCCCAAAACACTACTTAAACTTTAAATAAAATTTTAAAAAACATCCCAATCATTAAATTAAGTATAAATAAGTTAAAAAAAATAATTTAAACAATTGAAAAAAATAAATTTTTAATAAAAAGGGTCTAAAACTAAACTTACCTTATTGTAGATTGTTTAAAATAATAAACCTGTGGAAATTTTTTTTCTAAATTACACTAAAGCACCACTTACCTGTAAAAATAAATACTTACGTGTGCTTTTTACAAGCGTAAAGGCCGGAGGCCTTTAGACATGCGCAAATCCCCCAAAACACAGGAAATCCAAGACGCACGCGCTGCCCCCTACAGCGCACGCGCTAGCCTCTTCAACTCTCGGGTGAGAGGAGAGGAAATGCCGGTTTTCAGCGCGTGCGCTGTGCATGCTGAAAACCGGCATTTCCTCCAGCCAGACGCGTGAGTACCCCTTCCGTACTCACGTGTTTGGGGAGGAATTTCTGCCCCACTGTCAGGAGAGGACACTCAGTGGGGACCAATCACTTCACTGTAGATACGAAAGATAATGGCCCCAATATTTCTAAGCAGGGAGTGTCTGATTACGGGGGTGGGGGAGGTGCAGCGATCCAGAAATACAGATTTCCCGGAGTTCCTGCTGAATTTAATGCCTAGAGCTGATTAAAAAATTTGGCTCGTTTTCCCAGCCACAGCCACCCAGAATGAAAGGCTGACTGGTTGTTGGGTGGGATATTGCACTGGATGGATCATATGAAATGGGACAAATGATCTTCTTCATCCGTTACTATCTTGTGATCCTCACAATATGGTATCAGTCTTCCCTCACCTCATCCAATTTGATGTAGATTCATCCTTCGCATCAATGTATTCAAAATCCTTGTTGGATTTGCTGATCTGCAGAAAAGTATTTTGATAAAAAGACTGGATTAATAAAAATTTTAAAAGCAACTTTATCTTTATATTAGATTGTCATAAGGCTGAACACGTATTGCAAGATTCTATTACATCGCCTCCCACGTCTTTGAGTAAAAATTGACCTTCCTCTTACCTGTGTTCTGTGATTATACCTTTTCATCCGAGTGCCCAGTTCAACACGATGTCTGGGACTGAAATGATGTAGCATAGGAGCTCAAAAAATAGTATAATGGTGCTGAACAATTTCAGGAAGCTTTCTAAAGTCGGGAAAGGTCCCTGAATTACTGTATTGTCAGAGCTACTGTTCAATGCATTCTGAAACTAGGAATGATGAGAGTTGGTTGAGGTGATGCCTGACTCACCTTTGTTCATAAATACAATGACAGCAGGCTCTGGGAATCTCCTGGAACTGCTTTAATACCTGAATTAGAGCAGCAGGACTAAATTAATCAGAAGATGAACAAAGTACAAGGGACTGGAATGTAGGCTCATTCTCAGTTGACCTTGGCTCCAGTGCAAAGCCATTCGATTAAAATGATAACAGCTACAAGGCCATCCAATACCGATAGGCTCTATTCCTCAAAAACAGGAATGGGGAATCAAGCTAAGAATGCAATAGACAGAGGCCTAGAAATTGGATAAGACCCAAAAACAGGCGCGGGCAGCACAATGTGCTCACGCCCATTCAAAGTAGTGCAGGCAGCACATAAAATTCATGCAGCATGCTCATTATAATGATTGTAGCGCTGAAATGTGCTGCTGATTGTCTTAGTGCTGATTCGGGGGGCCAATATTGGGTGGAGTCTAGTGGCCAATAAAGTTGGTTCAAGGCTCTAATACAGGGGAAGTGCTTTTTTGCACAAACACCTCATTGTCATTGCGGAGAAAACGATGGCCCAATAGCCAAGAACAAGGGCAAGGAGATTTTCTGATGTGGCACTGGAGGCCTTGATCCTGGAGGTTCTATGACATCTTGAGGTCCTCTACCAACAGGGGGCAGGAGGCCCGTGGACACAAGAAGGCTGTGGGTGGAGACTGCTGAAACCGTCAGTATGATGAGTGTTGTCCGCAGAACCTGGATCCAGTGCTGCAAAATGTTTAGTGACCTCACACGACTGGTCAAGGTGAGTAAATGCATCTTCAAATACCATATCCCACTATCTGTGCCATGAATCGCACACACTGTTCAATGCACCACACCCCCATCAGTCACCTACCAACAATCTCTAGCCAGCACCACTCATACCTCACACACTTACCACTGCAAGACTTACACCCACATCTCACACCTTGCACAAATTGCCAGCTATTCAACCATGGCAGGCACATCACCCAAACATACTGTACCGCACTCACTGACACTTCCCTTTCTCTTGCAGGCCAAGTTGGCACGCAACATCTGGGAGCACCAGCAGATGGGTGAAGGGTCATCGGGTGGCAGTACTGTCAACAAGGGCAAACGGCAATGACGAAGTCCAGCATTGCCTTCAGTGTGCCAGTGCAGCCTTCGGTCGCCTCAGGAAGAGAGTGTTTGAAGACCAGGACCTCAAACCCGGTACCAAGCTCATGGTCTACACAGCAGTAGTGATACCCGCCCTCCTGTATGCCTCAGAGACGTGGACCATTTACAGTAGGCACCTCAAAGCACTGGAGAGCTACCACCAACGCTGCCTCCGCAAGATCCTGCAAATCCATTGGCAGGATAGGTGCACCAGCATCAGTGTTCTCGCCCAGGCCAACATTCCCAGCATCGAAGCTTTGACCACGCTCGATCAGCTCCGATGGACAGGTCACATCGTCCACATGCCCGATACGAGACTCACAAAACAAGCGCTCTACTCGGAGCTCCGACACAGCAAGAGAGCCCCAGGTGGGCAGAGGAAATGCTTCAAGGACACCCTCAAAGCCTCCTTGAAAAAGTGCAACGTCCCCACCGACACCTGGGAATCCCTGGCCCAAGACCGCACAAAATGGAGGAGAAGCATCCGGGAAGGCACTGAACACCTCGGCCCCGATTTTCTCCCAGCCGTCGGGCAGGTTTTCAGGTGGGCAGGGGCCAAAAATCGCAGAAATAGGGGGTCGCGACCCCCCCCCCCGCCTGATTCCCCGCCCCGTCTGACTTTCGGACCGCCGTTTCTCTCCGACCTGAATCAGTCCCGCCCGCCACTGGCGGGGCTGGCCGTCGGGACCCTAATCAGCAATTATTGGCATGTTTAATGCCATTTTAGGGGGCCCTTGCTATTTTCAAGGGTTCCCCACGCTAAACACGCCTGCGGGGAACCCCGCTGATGAAACCTGGCGTGAAGCATCCCGGCTTGCTTGCTCTCAGCTGCAGGTCATTCGGGAAAGCTGAGATTTAACCGGAGAGCATTTGTATGTTGAAGGACCTTGTTGTTGCAGGCTTGGGGCTACTTGTTCAAGGCTTAGGCACAGCTATGGAAGGTTGGAGCCTCACACACTTCTCCAATGTGATCTCTTGGGAAGCCCCTCTCACCACCCTCACTCAGCGCTTCCTCAGCGGAGGCATCTACTGTAGTGTATGTAACCGTCTACCTTTAAGAGAACTATTGTATGTAACCGTCCACCTTTAAGAGAACTATTTTAGGGGTTGCACTACTTTATCTTGGCTGCTGTATACTGTAATACCGGCGGTGACCACACCGGTATATAAGTGCTGTGTAATGATTTATTGGGCAGATCCGCCCTGACCTTCAACCAGTAAAGTCCTGTTAAAGTTTACTCTTGTGGTCTGTGTAGTAATTCGCAATATAACACACAGACTTAACAGTGGCGACGAGTTCGATCTTACCCTGCGGCAGAGATACATCCAAGGCAGTAACGGGCGTCGAGAAGAGGCATCCGCCCTCGTCGTTCTGCTGAGAGAAGACTCGAGTCTGCAGAGCAAGGAAGAAGGAAGAATTCTGACATGAAGCCTTCCATCAGCAACAGGCAGTGATCGTCCCTTCTATCACGGTGGTGAGGAGCCGATCAGCGATGAGAAGCAAGTCGGCCACGTTGACTGTGAGTAGGGGAGAAAATAAAAAATAAAAAAAAAACAGAGGATATAAGGGCGGAGAACTCGACCACGGCCGGGGAAAGGAGCCGGACAGAAGTCGGGGCCAGAGGCGCTGAGACTGGGGGCAGCGTAAGGCACGGAAGCCGCGGTGCAGGCAAACGCAGCCGGTGTGAGAGACCGGGCTACAAGCGGGAACGCAGCCGGTGTGAGAGACCAGGCTACAAGCGGGAACGCAGCCGGTGTGAGAGACCGGGCACAAGCGGGCTGGGAGACGCAACAGCGTCGAGAGACAGCTCGACCGTGACAGGGGAAAAGGGCCGGGCAGCTACCGAGGCCGCGAGGCACTGCGACCGGGATCGTAAGGCGCGAGAGAGGTAATAAAAATTTTTAAAAACCCGCAAAGAACTCAGCCGCAGCCGGGGGAGGAAAGGACCGGACTGCGAGAGGGGCTGGGAGGCACAATTGAAAACCGCTGAGGGAGAGACAGAGCCCGAGTGAGCGGGAGAGACAGAGCCCGAGCGAGCGGGAGAGCGAGGGAGAACGAGACCGAGCGAGGGAGACCGAGCGCGGGAAACCGCCATTTTCGGAGGCGGGGAAGAAGACAAGAGCGGGAAACCGCCATTTTGGAAGTAGGCGGGGAATAAGACAAGCGCGGGAAACCGCCATTTTGAAAGTAGGCGGGGAAGAAGACAAGCGCGGGAAACCGCCATTTTTGAAAAAAAAAAGTTAAAGAAAAAAGTCGTGGTTGTTTCTCAAAAAGATTGCGAAGATGCCTAAGCGTGGTAACATCAACGATTTCGATCCCGATGTGGGAGATTGGGCCACGTATGTAGAACGCATAGAGATATATTGTAAGGCAAATAAAATAGCAAATGATGATAAAGCTCTAACCTTACTAAACTCAATGGGTGCGAAGACATACGGGCTATTGAAGCATCTTCTATCACCAGCTAAACCGGCGGATCAGACTTTCGCTAATATTGTTGCTGTCCTGAAGGATCATTTGAACCCCACACCGCTGATGTTAGCGGAACGATTTAAATTTTATGCGAGAACGCATCTGAAAGAGGAAAGCAACGCGGAGTACTTGGTGGAACTGCGTAGACTAGCGAAATACTGTCAGTTTGGGGAAAATCTGACAGAGGCACTGAGAGACAAGTTCGTGTGCGGGTTGTCGAAGGAAGGAACACAAAAGCGACTGCTCGAAGAGAACGATCTTACACTTGATAAGGCTGTCCTTATTGCAGCATCGCACGAAGCCACAGCGAGAGGCACTGCGGAAATGCAGCTGAAGGCAGCGGTACTCAGCGTGGATCAAATGGCTTCGGGTACAACGAAATGTTATCGTTGTGGAAAGACAACACACGACCAGAACCAATGCTGGTTTAAAAACCAGGAATGTAGAAAATGTGGCAAGCTTGGTCACATAGCTAAAGTATGCCGGTCAGGAAAGAAGACCAGCAACAAAAAAAAGTCACCGCCGGAAAAGTACAGCAAGGTACACAAGGTGGCTGAGAAGAGTTCGGATGAACAGAATTCGGATTCAGACTCCAACAGCAAGGAACTGGGTAGTCTGAGAATTCACAATGTGAGTAAGGAAGCTGACCGACAAACTATCTGGGTCACACTGCAGATAGCAGGAGTCCACGTGAAAATGGACTTGGACACCGGATCGGCGTTGACGGTCATGAATAAACAAGATTACAAAAAGTTATTCACACATATTCCCCTACGGGATACGAAGATAGTATTGCAAACATACACGGGGCAAAGAGTATACCCCATCGGAAAGATAAAAGTCAAGGTGAGAGACAAAGGCAAAGAACACCAAGGAATGGAATTATATGTACTACCTGAGGGAGGTCCACCACTTCTGGGACGGGAGTGGATCAGGAAAATAAGTATGGACTGGCACTCCCTAAAAGCAATAACGGTAGATTCCGGAAAGAAAAATGTCAAACCTGCACGATTGTCCAGAATATTGGATGAGGGCATATGCAACAGTGACAGGGACAAAGCAGAGAGTGAGAACTCGGTGAAGACAATCAGCTCAGACTCTGGAACTGATGATGGTAAGACCAGCCCATGTGCAAAAGACAAGTCTAAAATGGACTTGCAGACTAATGATGGAAAAACGAAGGAGTGCATAAATGCTTCAGAAGAGAGCAAAGTATCAGAACAGATTTCCACCGAACAACAACAACATAGTTTGACAGAGAATTCTGAGTCTGTCCAGTCTTCAGGCATGCACATTTCTGAGGAACACCGGGCTCGAACTCAACTCAATTGCAAACTACAACAGCAATTGGAACAAATGATTCACCGTTTTGAGCAAGAGATGAATGCAAAGAAAAAGTTCTTTGACACAGAATGGGAGAATCTGGAAGGACAGCTGAGGCAGCTGATTGAGAAAATGGAGCAGGAACACACAAACCGTCTGCGTGAGGAGGCCAAACGAATCAAAGCTGAACAAGAAAGGGAATATGTCGAATTCATCGAGCAGTTGAAAGCTAAGAAGAAAGAGCACCCTTCGGTGAGCAGTGTCAGCAGTAATAAGCCACTCAGGGAATTGGGTGCAGAGGCAAAACCTGAAGATGCTGCAGAGATCAAGTTTGTTGCTGGAAGCGCTACTTCCGGAGCTTTACTTCGAATTAAAGAATTGCCAGTTAAAATTGTGAAACCCTTGAAAGAGAAGATTAACATGGAGAAACATCGTGTCATTTTCGAATGCAAGGTTTCCAGATCAAATGCTGCTGTCAAGTGGTATTACAAAGACAAAGAGATTCATCCCAGTAATAAATATGAGATTGTGAGCGAAGATGTGTATAGGAAGCTCGTTATTAATAATGTCGCTTTTGAAGATGAAGGTAACTACATGCGCGACGCCATAGATGACCAAAGCACAGCAAAGTTATATGTAGAAGAGCAATCAATTGCCATCATTAAACCGATATGTGATGTGGAAGTGTCAGCGCCAAGTGACGCCATTTTTGAGTGTGAGCTTTCAGTTGCTGACGTGAAGTCTCCAAAATGGATACTAAATGGTGAAATTCTTCATGCTTCTGAAGATGTGGACATTGAGCATAGTGGCACTATTCATCGTCTCACTCTGAAAAAAACAACTTGTAAGATGACCGGCTTACTGCAGTTTATTGCAGGGAAATCAAAATTTGAGGCAAGGCTGACTATTAAAGAGCCTCCGTCAAAGGTAGTCAAAGAACTACAGAACATTACAGTGGAAGAGAAGCATTCTGCTACTTTGAGCTGTGAGTTTACACTTACGCCCAAGATGGTCAGATGGTACAAAGACCAGAGCTTAATCGAAGCTTCTGACCGTTACAAATTTAAACAAAATAAGAATGTGATAGAACTTACCATTACAAATCTCACACCCAAAGACTCTGGTGAATATGGCTGCAAATCAAGTAATGCACAGACCGCAGCCACACTCACAGTTGAAGCTCCAAAAATAGAAATAATAAACCATTTAGAGGACGCAGATACTGAGGAGGACAGCAATTTAGTATATTCATGTGAGTTGTCCCATGAGGATGAAGATGATGACTCATCTGAACCATTATCACCCCTTCCAGGTCACGCACGTGGTCCCTCTGAACTGAGCCAAATCAGTCTGGAAGTAGGGAAAATTCCCAAGGTACTCGAGCCTTTAGAAGCCAGCAAGGCTGGTTCGGAAGTTATGAAAGTTCAAGCTGTTAAGTCCAGTGAAGGACTATTGGATGAGTCACCCCAGCAACGTGAACCTACTACACCACCGAGAACTACTACACTACCGAGGCGTTATCCGGACCGAGTCAGGAAGCGCAGGAGGCGCCTCTGCAGAGACTGAATCTGTGAATTGTTTTCCGCAGAGACTGAATCTGTGAACTGTTTCCCGCAGAGACTGCATCTGTGAACTGTTTTTACATGAAGTTGGATATATATGTTATGATGTTATGTTTAATGGGGAATAGGTATATTGTAAGCTAAAAAGGGAGGATTGTAGTGTATGTAACCGTTTACTTTTAAGAGAACTATTGTATGTAACCGTCCACCTTTAAGAGAACTATTTTAGGGGTTGCACTACTTTATCTTGGCTGCTGTATACTGTAATACCGGCGGTGACCACACCGGTATATAAGTGCTGTGTAATGATTTATTGGGCAGATCCGCCCTGACCTTCAACCAGTAAAGTCCTGTTAAAGTTTACTCTTGTGGTCTGTGTAGTAATTCGCAATATAACACACAGACTTAACATCTACCAGAAGAATGGGACGCCTATTTTTCCTTCCCGTCTTGCCATTAGAGGATCTCCAGCAGCAGAGGCGGCAGCAGCAGAACCAGGAACAGCAGGATCAGCAACAGGAGCACCAGGCTCCTGCTCACTCACCTGAAGCTGCACAGGCCAGAAGGGGCCAGCACTTGGAAGTGGCATGAGAGCACCTTGCTGCGCATTAGGGGGCCATGGGGACCCGTATCTGCACTGGCAGTCCTACTCAGCAGGACTTCCATGAAAGTCTGGTTTCTCTGTTCAATAGGTGGCCATCGCTCCTCAAGAGATGTCATTCTCTTATGAGAACTCACCATGTTTTCCATACCCTGGCAACTTATCTCCTCCATGGAGGTTGCCAACCTTTCCATGGTGATGCGTTCATGTGCCAATGACTCCACAAAGGCTCTGCTCATGGTCGCTATGGACTCCTCCATTCGCTCCACACTCGCAGCGACACTGGAGATAAAACCTGCCAGAGACTCCTGCATCTGTGCATGAAGATCCATCACCTCTTCTCTTGCGGATGGGCCCAGAGGCAGAGGGTCGACATGCAGCGCAGCTGAGCTGAGCTGGCAGAGTCCTGCGCCCTCTGACGAGGACTCTCCACTGCTGTCCCTGTCTCCAGAATCTGCTGAGGCTCACTTGTGAGCTGTGAAACACCAGGTGACAACACTACTCTATGTCCTGAAGGTCCCCCCGAGGTGTGAGTGTCTGTGCTGGTGCTGGGTGCGATTACTTCTGCTGATGTTGCGCCCTCACAGGTTGGAGCTTCCTCTGAGGCGTCTGGCTGCACAGCCTCTTCCTCCTCCACTGTGGGGACGGGGGCTCTGGATGGTCCTGTGGGGGAGTAGAGGAAGGAGTTAGAGATGTGATGCCAAGGTTACATGCACATTGGAGTTGGCAGATGTTCATAAGTCCAAATGATGTAGCTTCAGAATCATAACAGCGACTCATGCTATTTCAATGAGAGAGATGGCAAACTATTCTGTCACCAGCTTGCGGGACTGCCCCCGTCTCTCCGTCCCCAACTTCCGTGGCCACATCAGCCCCAACAATTTCCAGCACTCCTTCCTCCCAGGGGGTCAGGTGGGCTACTGAGGGTGGGCCTCCTCCAGTCCTGGCTCGCTCTCTGTTGTTGTGAGTTCTCTTTTCCTGCAATGAGGGAGACAAGTGGAGTTTGAGTGCGAAGGAAGGAGTGAGTGTAGAGATTGCATAGCATAGATACTTAGAGGGAGACAAAGATGGTGTGAGGCTGCAAGACCAAGGGCTCTCCCTGTGTGTTGTCAGCTGTGTTCAAAGCATCAGAGTGAGAGGAAGTGTGAGGGCTGCATGGTGGAATAGTTATGTGAATGTGAGCATAGAGATGAAATGGGTAAGGGTGCATGGATGTGACTGTGAAGTGGGATGTGGAGGAAGAGAGTGCTAAAGCTGAGTGCTGGTGGGGAAAGGAAATGGGGATCAGGCTGAGGGTGTTGGAAACTTCATTCTTGCTTTTCCTGTACGGTGAAGGTCATGGAATCGTTTCCGACACTGTATCCAGGTTCTTCTGGTGACTCCCAGCGAGTTGACATCTGCTGACACCTGCATCCATGCAGCCTTGGTCTCAGTGGGAGGCCTCTTCCTGCCTGACCTAAGGAAGAGGACCTCCCTGTGGGCCCTAACCCCATGCAATAATGCCTGCAGTGAAGCTTCGTCGAATTTGGAGGCAGCTTGGGGTCTGGCACTGGCCACAGCTGCTGCAGGCTCCTCTGCCATCCTGTATGGTTAGTTTGGAAGCCAACAGAGGAAGCAATGCTTGCTGTGGACCTTGAAAGCACCACGAAAGATGACATCATACTGTGGGGCTTTCTGACTGGAAATGGACAATTAGCAAGGCTGCCCACACGCTGGAACTTAATTGGCCACTTGAGGGAAAATTGCGTCCAGCTGGCTGACCCATTTTTTTTCGGGTCGGAACCCCACATTTGGGGAACCCGAACATTTACTGCACGATCCAAAAAATCAGGCCCCTAGAGTCTCTTCACCGGGAGCAAGCGGCAGCCAAGCGCAAGCAACGCAAGGAGTGCACATCAAGCCAAGCACCCCACCCACCTGCCCCTGCAACCACCATCTGCCCCACCTGTGACAGAGACTGTAGGTCCTGCATTGGGCTCATCAGTCACCTGAGAACTCATGTTTATTGTGGAAGCAAGTCATCCTCGGTTCTGAGGGAGTGCCTAAGAAGTGAGAAGAAGGGTAAGTCAGAATTGAGAACCTCATGGACTTGAAGGAAATAGTGCTCGCAATAATTGTTGGGGCAGTGACAGAGTCCGTGGTGAGCGGGGAAGTGTAAAACATTGCTGATGATCACTGTATGCTTGTACCTAATCCTTCTTCTCACAGCCCCCTATCCCTCATCCCACAATCTCCTTTCACTTGCACGCTGCTGATGGTGTATGCATGGATATCTGGCTTTCCCTCCTACCTCACCACAACACGACTCTTGTGCATTTCTCCTTTCAGATACCCAAGCACTGTCAGCAGCCCAGCCTGTCTCTGAAGTTCTGGAGGAGGAGAGTGATGGAGGAGAAGAGGAGACAGCGGCACTGGAACTGACACTCGCAGACACCAGCTCAGCAAATGGCACTGCCCGTACTTTAGAGGGTATACTAGAGGCAGGATCTGCACGTGGTGAATCACCAGGCATGAGTGAGCTGCAGCCAAGCCAGGGGGAAAGTGTAGCTTGGGTGCCAGCTCCCCGCAGGGCGAGATTACGCACGAGTTCTGCTGCACAGGACTCAGATGTTGTTCTCGATGGGGCAGCCTTCAGAAGAAGGGTGATGGGCCTGCACACAGAAATGCTTGGTGTAATGGCAAGCCTGCCAGAGAGCCTCTGGTCGGTGTCAAGCAGCATGGAGGAGTCCGGCTCCAATATTATGGGGTTTTGCGCTGGGCTTGGAGCCCATGATTTCCAGGGTGGAAATAATGGGCAACTTCATTAGAGAACTTGTGAACCCAACCATGATGCTGGGTGTGATGGGCGAACTCACATTTTCATTCCAACACAACGGAAGCGACCCAACGTCTCACTGCTGCAGTGGAAGCGCAGACTGCTCTCCTGCAGTCTCAACTTGTTGCCACGCAAGCTCAGACTGGTGCCATTGTGGCTGGGTTTACGAGTGTGGAAAAGTGCTGGCAGATTGTCACAGCAGTCCAGCAATCTGTGCTCCAACAGATGGCTAATAGTGCTGAGGCCCCATTCCGAGGGAGTGGCTGTGGCCTCGTGGAGCAAGAACCTGCTGTCTTCTCTCAAGAAGACAGCATTCGTACTCCCACCACTGCCACCCTGCCAGTGCGCTTGCACCAGCCAGCCCAGACTTCTGCCGCCCATACCAAGGTGGTGCAGTCTACAGCTGGGCTTTCTAGGGCCAGAGCTGCTCGAGGTCATCCTGCAGGCCCATCTGTAGTCTCCCCACTGAAAGTCAGCAGCTTTCCACCAGCCATGCTGCAGCCACTGGGGAGCACTTCGTAGGAGCACTAGAGTAGGAAAAGGCACACTTAAGACAGACACTATGGGAATTCACAAGGGTGATTAGCTGACTTTGTTCTTTTGATTTGAATTTGATAAATTTATAAATTATGTTTGAAATGTGTTTTGTGGTGGCTCTCATTTCAGCTTTGTGCCCAGGGGGACGCTGTGATGTTCTGTGACAGAGGGATGGTAAGATGGGGAAGTGGTGAGCAACGGGGATCTGGGGTTTCACTCACTGCAACCAGAGTCTGTTGAGGTGCTCATGGACAGCCCATCTGGATCAGGGATGTGCTGCCTGCCTGCTCACTTCCTCCTCCTCCTCCTCTCTTATTTATCAGGATAGCATCTTTGTTATCAAGATGGGCTAAAAAAGTTGGGACTCTACACTTTAGGTAAGCGTAGACTTAAGGGGGATTTGATTGAGGTTCAGAAGATAATGAAGGGTTGAAGGGAATGATTGTGTTCCAGCTGATAGTTTGTTTCAATTAAATAGGTTAGGAAGAACTAGGGGTCACAAATTTAAGTTGTACACATCTAGATCTGGGTTCGGTGTCAGGACGAGGTTCTTTTCCCATAGAATATTGGACCTCGGGAACAGGCTGCAATCTTGTGCAGTGGACACGGACTCACAGAGTTCTTTCAAGCGAGAGCTGGACTTGTTTTTGGCTGGGGCAGAGATCACCTCTTACAGAAGGTAGATACTGCAGGGAATTCAGGACCAGAGTGATTTCCTGGACCAGTTTCGATCGCCTAGTTAGGTCGCAAAGGATTTTCCCAGATTTTTCTTTCCCAAATTGGCCTTGGTATTTTATGGTTTTGGGTGGGATGGAGTGTGTATATTGTGATACACAAGGTATCACAATTGTTTTGGGACAGGCTTGACGGACCCGTGGTGGCATGGGCTGTGCCCTCATGTGGCCAAGTTGTGGAACATGCAGCAGACCACCACGAAATGAGGAAACCCGCTCCGGCCTGTACTTGAGGGCTCCTCCTGAGCGGTGAAGGCAGCGGAACTGTTGCTTGAGAACCTCAATGGTCTGCTCGATGAGACTCCTCATGGCAGTCGTTATATCAGTGCTGGCCACAAGTGGTGATGTTGTGGAGGGAACTCATCAGCCAGCGGCAGAGTGGATAGCTCTTGTTTCCAAGCAGCCACCCTTGGGTTTGACGAGGTGGTTCAAAGACTGCTGGCACACCGGACTGGTGCAGGTTGAAGGCATCATGACTGCTGTCAGGATACCGGGCATTCACCATCATGATGCACCGGGCGTGGTCGCACAAGAAGTGCACATTAAGTGAGTGGTAGCCTGTGCAGTTACGGAACATCTCAGGATTGGTATGCAGAGCCCGCAAATCCACGTGTGCAGTCGATGGCACACTGCACCATGAGGAAGCCCTCTAGCCTGGCAAAGCCACATGCGTGCTCCTCCTACTTCTCTCTGTTCGGAGAGAAGACAATGAAGTCCCTTCTCCTGGAATAGGGAGCCTCTGTGGCCTCCAGGTTGCAGCGATGGACAGCAAACTGTGATAAAAACAGAAAATGCTGGAAATTCTTCTTCTTCTTAGGCAGTCACTAGGAACCGATGATGATTTGCTTCCACATTAAACATGAGTTCTCAGGTGACCGATGAGTCCAGGTCGCCTTACCTGAGGAAGGACGTTCTTGCCATGGAAGGAGTGCAGCAAAGATTCACCAGGCTGATACCTGGGATGGCAGGAATGACGTATGAGAGATTGTGTCGATTGGGCTTATACTCACTGAAGTTTAGAAGATTGAGAGGGGATCTCATCCAAACCTATAAAATTCTGTCAGGCCTGGGCAGACTAGATGCAGGAAGGATGTTTCTGATGGCCGGGGAGTCCAGAACCAGGGGTCATAGTCTAAGCATAAGGGGTAAGCCATTTAGGACTGAAATGAGGAGGAATTTCTTCACCCAGAGAGTGGTGAACCTGTGGAATTCTCTGCCACAGAGGGCGGTGGAGGCCAGTTCATTAAATATATTCAAGAGAGAGTTGGATATATTTCTTAAGGTTAAAGGGATCAAGGGATATGGGGAGAAGGCAGGGACAGGGTACTGAATTTGGATAATCAGCCATGATCTCATTGAATAGCGGAGCAGGCTTGAAGGGCCGAATGGCCTACTCCTGCTCCTATCTTCTGTTTCTATGCGGAACCTACAGTCTCTGTCACAGGTGGGGCAGACGGTGGTTGAAGGGGCAGGTGGGTGGTGTGCTTGGGTTGACGTGCGCTCCTTGCGCTTCGCTTCCGCTTGCTCCAGGTGTTCGGCGCCTTCCCGGATGCTTCTCCTCCATTTTCTGCGGTCTTGGGCCAGGAATTCCCATGTGTTGGTGGGGATGTTGCACTTTTTCAAGGAGGGTTTGAGGGTGTCCTTGAAGCATTTCCTCTGCCCACCTTTGGCTCTCTTGCTGTGTCGGAGCTCCGAGTAGAGCGCTTGTTTGGGGAGTCTCATATCTCAGCAGGTCATGCAGCATCTGTAGAGAAACAGAGTTAACGTTTGACCCAGCAAACTGGGAGATGTTAGCTATATCTCTCGGTCCAGACTGGCAAAAAAATTCAGGGCCACGGTGACTTCAGGGCCACTGGGAGAGCCACTCTGCTCTGTGGCTGCGTGTTTGGCTGCAGGAGGTGGCAGAGTTCTGTGACTGCCTCCTTGGTGAATCGGAGCCTCCTAATACACTGCCCCTGGCTTAAGCACCGGTAGAAGTGCTCTTGGAAGACCCTGAGTGGGCGAGACCTCCTGCCCCTCCTCGTCCTCCCTCTGCGAGCATCTTGTCTTCTTCTTCGCTGCCTCCACTCCATCTCCGTCATACTCGAGTGCAAGGGGGACTGCAAGTAGAGACCCCATGACTGGGAGCAAGTGGTGCGAGCAGAAGCCTTTAAATGAGTAGCAAGGCTTTCTGTCACCTCAGCAACATTAAATAACTGTAGAAAGCTCCAAACAGTCGCACAAACTGTGACAGAGCCAGGACAGATCAAAAAGCAAGTCAGCTGTATGTTGTTGATGATCCGTTTAAATAGCGGTGCTGGGAGGTCCTTCCTGCTGCTGAACGTATGGTCAGCTGGTCGCGATTGGGAGAGGATGTAAAATGGAGCGGCAATGTCGAAAATGTCAGATATTGCGTCAAACCAGCATTCCACACTTATTGACGTCACGATCTGCCTCAGCTAAATATCTGGAGTGCGCACAGGCATCGGCAGCAGTGCCGACCTCCCAAAATGGCGGCCATCGCACGACCTGCCAAAAGCAAGGCGGCCACCATTTTTAAGCAAAACCGGCCTGAACGGCGAGCGCTAAAACTTCGAAATTCGCGGCCACGGAATTCAATAATTGCCTCAGCTGGCGGGGGGGTGGGGGGAGGAATTCTAGTGAGGGATTTTGTTTCCGAGTGTGAGAATGCTGCCTCAGATGGAAGCGGGGCAGGTGGCAGAGTTTTTATAAATAGTTGGGAGTCTGACTTTGCCTCAGTGGCGTGAGAGGATTTTTCTCTCAACACTGACACTATCAGCTGTGGGGAAGGTGCTGTGAACTTTGATACACCTTTGGTCTCAGTGGGGTGAATTGCAACTGTTTCCTCTGTGGTGGTGTTTGGTGGGTTTCAGTCAGATTGAGGCATGTTTGCTTTCTCACTTCCTGATGGTGGTGAGTCATGTTCGGGTAGTTCCGTGGCTGCTCCCAGCCCTACAATAAACACACCCAGTAATCCATTCTTCATTTGGCAGGTTAGTTGAACACAAGAGGCCTCACAGCAAAGACTAATTCTGTCTTCACTCGCTGTCTACTTACCAATAGGACTCACTGAGTGGCAACTAGGAATGGGAACATTGGATAATTTATAGAAAAATAAATTCAAATAAGTCCTGAATTTTTTTTTATAAAATAAGGAACTTGATAACGACAGTAGTCACTTACCGCCCATGAATACCCACTGACAGCCTCTGCTTCTTCATTTGATACTATTCCTTCATAGGGTCCAAAGTGAACGCCTTTGGGAATAACCTGCCCTTCATTCCATACACCAAGACCAGCTTTTCGAATTTTTGAAGTCGCTATGCTGAGACCCTCCGGAAGGGTTAAATGTGCTCTGTCTGGCTGACCGAATTCCACCACCGTGTCCTTTATGAACACTGGAGGACCATGCACAGGGCATTCTTCAATAAAAAATGCCTCGCAGTCTTCCCAAACTAACACATAAAATACAAATTAAAGATGGATCAGGATTTCAATTCATTATTCAGTGTTCATGAAGGTGAAGGGGGTTAGTACTGAGAAAGGATAGATTACCTATTGTAGATTTGATCTTCCTCATTGTTTGATTGCAAGTCAGTCAACACACCCAAGTATGATATTTCTGTTATCTGTCAGCTGGGAAAAAAACTTGGGGCATCTTCCCTCTACGAAAATTACACCCAGTGCCAGTCAAATCTTCCCCCACTCTGTTGTATACAAGGGCTTGTTCTGGGCAACAGGTTCGGTTCTTAACTCCAAGAAGGCAGTACTGACCTCAATTCATAACAGCAATGCAAAAACTGTCAACAGTATCTCCAAGCTGTGCCACACCAGATAAGATTAGGAGTGGGCAGGAAGAGAATTTTGCACAAGGAGGCTGACAACTACATGTGCATCGAGCTGCAGCTACTGACAGACCGCACTGCGGCACTGGAGCTGCGATTGGATGCATACTGGAGCATTCGCGATGCTCAGGACATTGTGAATAGCACGTTTACGGAGTTGGACACACCACAGGTAGAGGTTGGACAGGAAGAAATGGAATGGGTGACCAACAGACAGAGAACTAGGTGCTGGCAGGTAATGCAGGGGTCCCCTGTGGACATCCCCCTCTCAAACAGATACACCACTTTGAGTGCTATTGGGGGGGATGTCTTATCAGAGGAAAGCAGCAGCAGCCAACTTCCTGGCACCAGGGGTGGCTCTGCTGCACAGCACAAGAGGAAAAAGAGGGGTAGAGCGAAAGTAATAGGGGATTCTATTGTAAGGGGAATAGATAGGCGTTTCTGCGGCCGCAAACGAGACTCCAGGATGGTGTGTTGCCTCCCTGGTGCAAGGGTCAAGGATGTCTCAGAGCGGCTGCAGAACATCTTGGAAGGGGAGGGTGAACAGCCAGTTGTTGTGGTGCATATAGGCACCAACGATATAGGTAAAAAGCGGGATGAGGTCCTAAAGGCGGAATATAGGGAGTTAGGAGGTAAATTTAAAAATAGGACCTCAAAGGTAGTAATCTCAGGATTGCTACCAGTGCCACGTGCTAGTCAGAGTAGAAATAGAAGGATATTTCAGATGAATACGTGGCTAGAGGAATGGTGCAAGGGGGAGGGATTCAAGTTCCTGGGACATTGGAACCACTTCTGGGGGAGGTGGGACCAGTTCAAACCGGACGGTTTGCACCTGGGCAGGGCTGGAACCGATGTCCAAGGGGGAGTGTTTGCTAGTGCTCTGGGGGAGGGTTTAAACTAAAATGGCAGGGGGTTGGAAACCTGAGCAGGGAGACAGAGGAAAGGGAAACAAGGATAAAAGCAAAAGATAGGAAGGAGAAAAACAAAAGTGGCAGTCAGAGAAATCAACAGTTTAAATCAAACGTGGCCACAGTAAATAATAATTCTAATAGGTCTAAGAGCGTTAAAAAAACAAGCCTGAAGGCTTTGTGTCTTAATGCAAGGATCATTTGTAATAAGGTGGATGAATTGGCTGCGCAAATAGAGGTAAACGAATATAATTTGGTTGGGATTCCGGAAACGTGGCTCAAGGATGGCCAAGGCTGAGAACTCAACATCCAGGGGTATCTCATATTCAGGAAAGATAGGCAAAAAGGAAAGGGAGGTGGGGTAGCATTACTGGTTAAAGAAGGGATTAACACAATTGTAAGGAAGGATATTAGCTCTGATGATGTGGAATCTGTATGGGTAGAACTGAGAAATACCAAGGGGCAGAAAATGTTAGTGGGAGTGGTATATAGACCTCCAAACAGTAAGGTGGAGGTTGGGGATGGCATTAAAAGGGAAATTAAAGCAGCGTGCAATAAGGGCACAGTAGTCATCATGGGTGACTTTAATCTACATATAGATTGGGCTAACCAAATTAGTAACAATACTGTGGAGGAGGAACTCCTGGAGTGTTTACGGGATGGTTTCCTGGACCAATATGTCGAGGAACCAACCAGAGATCAGGCCATCTTAGACTGGGTATTATGTAACGAGAAAGGATTAATTAGCAATCTTGTTGTACGAGGCCCCTTGGGTCGGAGCGATCATAATATGATCGAATTCTTCCTTAAGATGGAGAATGAAGTAGTTGACTCAGAGACTAGGGTCCTCAATTTAAATAAAGGAAACTACGATGGTCTGAGGAGTGAGTTGGGTAGGATTGATTGGGGAATGTCACTCAAAGGGTTGATGGTGGATAGGCAATGGCAAACATTCAAAGACCGAATGGATGAACTACAGAATGTGTTCATCCCAGTTTGGCATAAAAATAAAAGTAAAAAGGTGACTCAGCCGTGGTTAACAAGGGAAATTAGGGATAGCATAAGATCCAAGGAGAGGACATATAAATTGGCCAGAAAAAGCAATAATCCTGAGGATTGGGAGCAGTTTAGGATTCAACAAAGGAGGACAAAGGGATTAATTAAGATAAGGAAAATAGAATATGAGAGTAAGCTTTCAGGGAACATAAAAACTGACTGTAAAAGCTTTTATAGATATGTGAAGGGAAAAAGATTGGTGAAGTCCAGCGTAGGTCCCTTGCAGTCAGAATCAGGGGAATTTATAATGGGGAACAAAGAAATGGCTGACCAACTAAATACATATTTTGGTTCTGTCTTCAAAAAGGAGGACACAAATAAACTCCCAGAGATGCCGGGGAACATAGGGTCTGATGAAAGGCTGGAACTGAAAGAAATCAGTATTTGTAGGGAAATGGTGTTAGGAAAATTGATGGGACTGAAGGCCAATAAATCCCCAGGGCCTGATAATCTACATCCTAGGGTACTTAAGGAAGTGGCCCTAGAAATAGTAGCTGCATTGCTGGTCATCTTCCAGAACTCGATAGACTCTGGAACAGTACCCATGGATTGGAGGGTAGCTAATGTTACCCCACTATTCAAAAAAGGTGGTAGAGGAAAAAGCGGGGAATTATAGACCGGTAAGCCTGACATCGATGTTGGGGAAAATGCTAGAGTCCATTATAAAAGATGTAACAGCAGAACACTTGGAAAGCAGTGACAGGATTGGACAAAGTCAACATGGATTTACAAAAGGTAAATCATGCTTGACTAATCTACTGGAATTTTTTGAGGATGTAACTGGTAAAATAGATAAGGGAGAACCAGCGGATGTGGTGTATTTGGACTTTCAGAAGGCTTTCGATAAGGTCACACATAAGAGGTTAGCGTGCAAAATTAAGGCACGTGGGATTGGGGGCAAGGTATTGACTTGGATAGAGAACTGGTTGGCGGACAGAAAGCAAAGAGTTGGAATAAACGGGTCGTTTTCCGAGTGGCAGGCAGTGCCTAGTGGGGTACCGCAAGGATCGGTTCTAGGACCCCAGCTGTTCACAATATATATTAATGATCTGGACGAGGGAATTGGATGTAATATCTCCAAATTTGCAGACGACACAAAGTTGGGTGGGAGGGTATGCTGTGAGGAGGATGTCGTGAAACTCCAGTACGATTTGGACAGGTTGGGTGATTGGGCAGAAGCATGGCAAATGCACTATAATGTGGATAAATGTGAGGTTATCCACTTTGGTGGCAAAAACAGGAAGGCAGATTATTATTTGAATGGCAATAGATTGGGAGAAGGGTAAGTGCAAAGAGACCTGGGTGTTCTTGTGCACCAGTCGCTGAAGGTAAGCATGCAGGTGCAGCAGGCGGTTAAGAAGGCAAATGGTATGTTGGCCTTCGTAGCAAGAGGGTTCGAGTACAGGAACAAGGATGTCTTGCTGCAGTTGTGCAGGGCCTTGGTGAGACCGCACCTTGAGTATTGTGTGCAGTTTTGGTCGCCTTATCTGAGGAAGGACGTTCTTGCCATGGAAGGAGTGCAGCGAAGATTCACCAGGCTGATACCTGGGATGGCAGGAATGACATATGAGGAGAGATTGGGTCAATTGGGCTTGTACTCGCTGGAGTTTAGAAGAGTGAGTGGGGATCTCATCGAAACCTATAAAATTCTGTCAGGCCTGGACAGACTAGATGCAGGAAGGATGTCTCCGATGGAGAGGGAGTCCAGAACCAGGGGTCATAGTCTAAGGATAAGTGGTAAGCCATTTAGGACTGAAATGAGGAGGAATTTCTTCACCCAGAGAGTGGTGAACCTGTGAAATTCTCTGCCACAGAGGGCGGTGGAGGCCAGTTCATTAAATATATTCAAGAAGGAGTTGGATATATTTCTTAAGGCTAAAGGGATCAAGGGATATGGGGAGAAGGCAGGGACAGGGTACTGAATTTGGATGATCAGCCATGATCTCATTGAATGGCGGAGCAGGCTCGAAGGGCCGAATGGCCTACTCCTGCTCCTATCTTCTAAGTTTCTATGAATTACTTCCTATAGGTTATAGCTTCCTCATTCTTTGAATGAGTTTCATCCTGCATATCCAGTAACAAAAGTCCCTCTAAACCATCAGGTAAATCACGCTAGAGGACAGTGCCACTTCTCAAATTTGCCCTTTCAGTTATGCCATCATCTTAGCCCCACACCTCTTTTCAAACCATGATGACACCCAACTTAATTCTGGCTGCATCGTCAATTCTTTGGAGATGGTCACTGCTTGCCATTCATAAGTTTGAATGTTAGCAGTCGCTTGTCAGCCCAAGCCTAAATGTTGTCCGGGTCCTGCTGTAGGCTGGTATAGGATGCTTCACTATCTTAGACAAAGGGCTGCTATTCCCTCTAATCAGGGGCCATTCGTTTATGGTTATTGAAATTCATATTATATTTCATGAGAGAATTCCAGAATTATTATCAATAGTTTGGGGATCATATTTGTGATTGTTTTTCCTCAATGATAAAGAACTATTGGTGCCTGTTTGTGGGCAAACAGAGGCCTGCACTCCTGTCCCACCACTCTGACATGCTGTATTGCTCCACCAATCCCCTGGCCTACCAAGGCCCCTGTGTCATCACACCAAAACGCCCAATAATTATTCCAGCCCTGAGGAAATGGATAGGTTGCTTTGCACATACACAGGTAATCATCGTCACAAAGTTCCCTTTCTTCAGTGTAAACTTTTCTCTCTCTGTTTCTCAAACAGTATCTTCTGCTTTCAGTCTCTTTGGTGGTTTCCTAATTTGCTGACCCCAAGATCTTTCCAGTACAGACAACTGAGGAATAAATCCAGAAAATCATGATCAAAAATTGAACCAATTAGTTTTAATATTCTTGCATGTAAAGCTTGTTTGTTGTTGAACAGGAGATGCTGAAGATATGTGGCCCTGTGGGTAGCACTCTCACCTCTGAGTCACAAGGTTGTGGGTTCAAGACCCACTCCAGGGACTTGAGCACAAAAATTAAGGCAGACACTCCAGTGCAGTGCTGAGGCAATGCCGCACTGTCGGAGGTGCCGTCTTTCAGATGAGACGTTAATCCAAGGCCTCGTCTGCTCTCTCAGGTGGATATAAAAGATCCCATGGCACTATTTCGAAGAAGAGCAGGGGAGAAATCCCCGGTGTCCCTGCCCAATACTTATCCCTCAATCAACATAAAAAACCAGATTGTCAGGTCATTATCACATTGCTATTTGTGGGAGCTTGCTGTACGCAAATTGGCTGCCGCGTTTCCTACATTACAACAGTGACTACACTTCAAAAAGTACTTCATTGGCTGTAAAGCACTTTGAGACGTCCGGTGGTCGTGAAAGGCGCTCAACACGGTGGCATAGTGGTTAGCACTGTTGCCTCACAGCGCCAGGGACCCGGGTTCGAATCCAGCCTCGGGTGACTGTCTGTGTGGAGTTTGCACATTCTCCCCGTGTTTGCGTGGGTTTCCTCCGAGTGCTCTGGTTTCCTCCCACAGTCCAAAGATGTGCGGGTTAGGTTGATTGGCTATGATAAATTGACCCTTAGTGTTAGGGGGATTAAATACGTGGGGTTACGGTGATCGGGTGGGATATGTGTCGGTGCAGGCTCGATGGGCCGAAATGGCCTCTATCTGCACTGTGGGGTTTCGGGGATTCTGTGATAAATGCAAGTCTTTCTTTCTTTCTTTACATAAATATTGCATTAATCTGATTTGAATGACTACTGTTGTGATGGCATTATCAACATAGAGCATCTCTTGCTCGTTAAAATACCCTCAATTATTCAAAATAGAAATACTTTACTGAAATCCTTTATTCCAGGACAAATACCTTTACTGGATTCACTACGAGCTTCACGTTCACAAACCAAGGTGCTCGTTTCTATTCTGATCTTTTGAACTGAAACAGTCTCTTCCTTAGCTGAAGCAGTTTCCTCAGTGAAGCCTCGGAAAACTTCATCTTCAGCCACTTTGAAATGGGACACAATCTGTGACGGGGTTTTTTGGTTCTGAAATGCAGAATGTGAGAGTGAAAATGTACCTCACAGCACCTGAAGTAGACAATAGCTGCCTCAGGGCTCCCTGCATTACAAGTCAAAGCAGTTGTCTATTGTTCCTCTCCATTAGTTATTGTAGGATATTTAATAAACAGAGCTTCCCAATTACCCAACTGGGGAAAATCAGTTGTTCCCCAGTGTAGTGCTGAGCCACACATATCAGATCATTCCCTTCTTTGATACTGTACTGTACTGATCTCAGCAAATATGGTAAACCTATTACATTAACCTCAGCACCCTTTTGCAAGGGAAGGAATAAAATTAGCCAGGATTCAAAATTGAATTTGTCTGGGCTTGTCGTACCACACATGGAGAAAAGTACTTTAGATTCAAACCACTTTGCACACAGAACATTCTTCTTGAAGTAACAGCTAATTGCTCGTTCATGAAGCATCATAGCTACAGAAGCTTAGTCAGAGGCAAGAGCCCACGAGAGGAAATAAATGGAGGATCTAGAAGCAGATACAATTTCATTTAAAGTATCTGTCATGCTAGTCACCAAAATTAAGGCCGGATGTTTCTTCAGCCCTGCGTCACTGGACATTGTGTTCCTCATATCTAGTTCCCAACATCAGAATTGCAATTCTTGATTACAACAACAGGAAGAGAAACCTTGAGATGTTAGTGCAGCAGCAATGACCAAAGAGCTTTGTCTTCATGAACCAGCTAGATCCATATTATGGAGCCTCAGGGGCAACATATCAAATTCATACCATTAATTTGCAGTTATTTCAAGCTGCTGATTTTCACAGATTTTGGGATGCTGGTGGAGGATTTATCCACCAACAGCGCTAAGAGACCTTTCCAACTCTCCAGGCCATGAATTTCAAGGACAAGTAACCAAGAATGAACTAGAAATAGAAATAGGACCAAGTTGCCAGGGACCATGGACTGTAAATTGGGCTCTCATGCAGCAGAATGAAAAAGAAAAATTGTTTGCTAGAAACCTAAGATAAAGACAGAAAATGCTGGAAGTGTGCAGCAGCTCAATTCGTCACTGAAGGAGAAAGACTGGTTAATGTTTGGGTGGGAACTTGTATCTGTATATCCTTCAGATGCTGACAGGCCTGCCGTGATTATCTAGCAGCTTATTTTCATCTTGACATATTAGTCTGTAAGAATTTCTGTTCACTTTGAATTACCTTTCTGGTATTCTCGCTCTTAGTCTTCTTGGTATCTTCATTCTTAAAGAGAGGCTGAAAGAATCTCAACTCTTAAAAAAAGAAAGACATCTGTGTGATTGAGATAATCTCAGATTTCAGTTTATTTATGGTAACAGCATGAATATTCTAAAAATATCTTGTTTATTCAGGCCCAAAAAAGAATCAACATATTATGCAGATAAAAAGTAAAGAAAACTTACACAAGTATAAGGGAAAATGTGATCAGACAATTTACTTATATTTCCAGCTCTCCAAAACTTCAAAGTGACTGCCTGCTGATAAAAAATATGTACTGGTTGCTGGCCAAACTGGTTATATTCAGAGTGTGAAAAAAGCACATTTAATACTTTAACAAAGAAAACACATCCAATTTACTTGGTGGGTTTTTCATAAGAAGTTTAGGCGTCCACTCCTCATCCGAGTCACTAGAAACATACACACGGGGTTGGCGCCCACTGCTAGGTCTTGACATGAATGCTGGATTTGGTACATTCAATCCTGTGAAAATTCAAATATTCCAATCATCTACAGTTGATAATTGCCTGCATTTAATTTGACTTAACTTACTAACGTAAGGCATCTGTTGAATCGAACCATTTTAGAATAATATCAGGTAAGAGCAGCACAGCGGCTTTCCTTTCATCAATGGCATCTGGATTTAAATCCAACCCAGACTGATCAGACGAAAAGGAGCTTTTATGTTATGTTGGGGAGCTGGTAGCACAGCACTCAGACCCATGCCCTCTAAGAGCCTTGTTCTCCCAGATTTTTATGCCACTGATCCCTATTGGACCCATTGGAGAGTCCAAAGGAAGGAGATTTACATTTGTGACAGCTGACGGTCACTCTCAGTACCGAGGGAAAGGAAGGTCCTTGATGGCATCTGAGATGTAGAGCTTTCCTCCCTTATTCCAATATTTACTGTTTTTATCCTTCATTTAGTTTTAATGACAATCATTTAGTAGTTTTGTACAAAAAGTGGGGGAAAAGCCGCACAGGTACAACAGGAGGTGTTCTGATAGTCAGGTGAGATCAGGATCAGCTGCGCTGTCCCCATATCACAAGCCTACATACAGTCACAGGATTTTTTCAAGGCAAGTAAATTAATATTCAGTGAATCACAGGTTGGGGGTGCTGCATTTCCTGATATGTTTTCCTGATGTGTGCCAGGAGCAGTGAAATGGAAAATCCCAACCAAAATGTCTAACCACATATGAGAACATTCACTTGGGTGTAATATTGGAAGAATTGTATGTCAGTACGAATCAGAGTGTTCAGGAGAGCAAGGAATAAATGTTGAAACGGTGGCATAGTGGTTAGCACTGTTGTCTCACAGCGCTAGGGACCCGGGTTCGAATCCGGCCTCGGGTGACTGTCTGTGTGGAGTTTGCACATTCTCCCTGTGTTTGCGTGGGTTTCCTCCGGGTGCTCCGGTTTCCTCCCACAGTCCAAAGATGTGCAGGTTAGGTTGATTGGCTATGATAAAAATTGACCCTTAGTGCTAGGGGGATTAAATACGTGGGGTTACTGGGATATGTGTTGGGGTAGGGATTACGGGGATCGGGTGGGATATGTGTCGGTGTAGGCTCGATGGGCCGAAATGGCCTCTATCTGCACTGTGGGGTTTCTGTGAATTCTGTGAAAGCAAGAAAATAATTGATATTGTACAAACCTATTGTAAGCATGGTTTCATAGTTCTGCTGCACTTTCTTATAACGGATGTCGACCCATTCACTTAGCACTGCCCAATCATCTTTGGAAAGATAAACGGCAATGTCTTTCAGCTTCTCTAGAATCTGGAGACATAAAATGAATGTAGTTTCTGATACATCTAGGCATTTTATCTGTAATCTTCACAAACTACAATTGTAAGATTAGCTACCCTGTCAGATCTGCCAATCTTTAAAAGAATATCCTCCACAGCACTTGAATGGGCCGGCACAGCCAGCCTTTATTGGAAGCCATCAATATCGTGGCAGCATGATGTTGAAATGTCTTGAAGGAAAGTTGTCTCAAGACCTTCTACAATCAGTGTTGGTGCTACCATGCTCCAGAGGATTTCTCAAAGCAAAACAAAATGGCTAAAAATGATACCACACACCATCTTCTTTTCTAAATTATTCTTCCTCACCTTCTTTATGCTCACATGCAACATTCCAGAGCCAATTGTACACAAAAACCTTACAGCTGGTTTTTCGGTACTGCTGTTTTTGAGCCAGTTGTTCAAGGACACCCATAGTGAATGCCTCCGATTCCTCCCCCTCAGTGTGACATTATCCACAGTCACCCGAACGTCATAGTTACATAGAAACATAGAAGATAGGAGCAGGAGTAGGCCATTTGGCCCCTCGAGCCTGCTCCACCATTCAATGTGATCATGGCTGATCATCCAAGTTCAGTATCCGGTCCCTGCTTTCTTCCCATACCCCTTGATCCCTTTAGCCTTAAGAAATATATCCAACTCCTTCTTGAATATATTTAATGAATTGGCCTCTACTGCCTTCTGTGGTAGAGAATTCAACAGGTTCACCACTCTCTGGGTGAAGAAATTCCTCCTCATTTCTGTCCTAAATGGCATACCCTTTATCCTTAGACTGTGACCCCTCATTCTGGACTCCCCGACCATCGGGAACATCCTTCCTGCATCTAGTCTGTCCAGTCCTGTCAGAATTTTATAAGTTTCAATGAGATCCCCTCTCATTCTTCTAAACTCCAGCGAGTACAAGCCCAATTGACCCAATCTCTCCTCATATGTCACTGCCATCCCAGGTATCAGCCTGGTGAACCTTCGCTGAACTCCTTCCATGGCAAGAACATCCTTCCTCAGATAAGGCGACCAAAACTGCACACAATACTCAAGATGTGGTCTCACCAAGGCCCTGTACAACTGCAGCAAGACATCCTTGTTCCTGTATTTAAAGCCTCTCGCTATGGTGGCATAGTGGTTAGCACTGTTGCCTCACAGCGCCAGGGACCCGGGTTCGAATCCGGCCTCGGGTGACTGTCTGTGTGGAGTTTGTACATTCTCCCTGTGTTTGCGTGGGTTTCCTCCGGGTGCTCCGGTTTCCTCCCACAGTCCAAAGATGTGCGGGTTAGGTTGATTGGCTATGATAAATTGACCCTTAGCGTTTGGGGGATTAAATTCGTGGGGTTACGGGGATAGGGTGGGATATGTGTTGGTGTAGGGGTTACAGGGATCGGGTGGGATATGTGTCGGTGCAGGCTCGATGGGCCGAAATGGCCTCTATCTGCACTGTGGGGTTTCTGTGATTCTGTGAAGGCCAACATACCATTTGTCTTCTTAACCGCCTGCTGCACCTGCATGCTTACTTTCAGCGACTGGTGCACAAGGACACCCAGGTCTCATTGCACTTCCCCTTCGCCCAATCTATTACCATTCAGATAATAATCTGCCTTCCTGTTTTTGCCACTGAAGTGGATAACCTCACATTTATCCACGTTATATTGCATCTGCCATGCTTCTGCCCAATCACCCAACCTGTCCAAATCATCCTGGAGTTTCTCGGCATCTTCCTCACAGCTTACAGGTCAACTAGCTTTGTGTCGTCTGCAAATTTGGAGATATTACATCTAGTTCCCTCGTCTAGAACATTAATATATATTGTGAATAGCTGGGGTCCAAGGACCGATCCCTGCGGTACCCCACTAGTCACTGCCTGCCACTCGGAAAACGACCTGTTTATTCCAACTCTTTGCTTTCTGTCTGCCAACCAGTTTTCTATCCAAGTCAATACCTTGCCCCCAATCCCATGTGCCTTAACTTTACACGCTAACCTCCTTTGCGGGACCTTATCGAAAGCCTTCTGAAAGTCCAAATATACCACATCCACTGGTTCTCCCTTATCTATTTTACCAGTTACATCCTCAAAAAAATTTCAGATTAGTCAAGCACGATTTACCTTTTGTAAATCCATGTTGACTTTGTCCGATCCTGTCACTGTTTTCCAAGTGCTCTGCTATTACATCTTTTATAATGGACTCTAGCATTTTCCCCACTACCGATGTCAGGCTGACTGGTCTATAATTCCCCGTTTTCACTCTACCACCATTTTTGAACAGTGGGATAACATTAGCTGCCCTCCAATCCATGGGTACTGTTCCAGATTCCATCGAATGTTGGAAGATGATCAGCAGAGCATCTACTATTTCTAGGGCCACTTCCTTAAGTACCCTGGGATGTAGATTATCAGGCCCTGGGGATTTATCGGCCTTCAGTCCCATCAATTTCCTTAACACCATTTCCTTACAAATACTGATTTCTTTCCGTTCCTCCCCTTCATCAGACCCTATGTTCCCTGACATCTCTGGGAGGTTATTTGTGTCCTCCTTTGTGAAGACAGAACCAAAATATGTATTTAATTGGACTGCCATTTCTTTGTTACCCATTATAAATTTCCCTGATTCTGACTGCAAGGGACCTACGTTTGGCTTCACCAATCTTTTTCTCTTCACATATCTATAAAAGCTTTTACAGTCAGTTTTTATGTTCCCTGAAAGCTTACTCTCATATTCTATTTTCCCCTTCTTAATGAATCCCTTTGTCCTCCTTTGTTGAATCCTAAACTGCTCCCAATCCTCAGGTTTACTGCTTTTTCTGGCCAATTTATATGTCCTCTCCTTGGATCTTATGCTATCCCTAATTTCCCTTGTTAGCCACGGTTGAGTCACCTTTTTTGTTTTATTTTTATGCCATACTGGGATGAACAATTTCTGTAGTTCATCCATGCAGTCTTTGAATGCTTGCCATTGCCTATCCACCGTCAACCCTTTGAGTGACATTCCCCAATCAATCCTACCCAACCCATGCCTCAGACCATCATAGTTTCCTTTATTTAAATTCAGGACCCTAGTGTCTGAGTCAACTACTTCATTCTCCATCTTAATGAAGAATTCGATCATATTATGATCGCTCTGACCCAAGGGGCCTCGTACAACAAGATTGCTAATTAATTCTTTCTCATTACATAATACCCAGTCTAAGATGGCCTGATCTCTGGTTGGTTCCTCGACATATTGGTCCAGGAAACCATCCCGTAAACACTCCAAGAATTCCTCCTCCACACTATTGTTTCTAATTTGGTTAGCCCAATCTATATGTAGATTAAAGTCACCCATGATGACTGCTGTGCCCTTATTGCACGTTTCTCTAATTTCCCTTTTAATGCCATCCCCAACCTCCGCATTACTGTTTGGAGGTCTATATACCACTCCCACTAACGTTTTCTGCCCCTTGGTATTTCTCAGTTCTACCCATACAGATTCCACATCATCAGAGCTAATATCCTTCCTTACAATTGTGTTAATTCCTTCTTTAACCAGCAATGCTACCCCACCTCCCTTTCCTTTTTGCCTATCTTTCCTGAATATTGAATACCCCTGGATGTTGAGTTCCCAGCCTTGGCCACCCTGGAGCCATGTTTCCGTAATCCCAATCAAATCATATTCGTTTACCTCTATTTGTGCAGCTAATTCATCCACCTTATTGAGATCAGTCTGGTAACTTCAAGGTACACAGCAAAAGACCATGCAGAATGCTTCACCATGTTGTTAACTATGGTAGATCTACTCTTTTAACCTCATTTTTCCCATAATTCTGCATTCAATTAATATCCATACAACCCAAGTATCTATCCCCTTTTAAATACCCGATTAAATTCTGCATCAATGGCCTCCTGTTGTAGTGCACTCCACATTCCCACAATATTTCCTATTAATAATTTTCTCCTGGATTAACTTTTCAAAAGCTGTTTTAATTTTAAATAGATGTCCCTTTATTACAGATTTGCCGATTGGAAAAATGACTCTTGGAAATCAGCTATCTTGTCAATTCCCTTTCTTATTTTTACTCAGGATGTGGTCAGTGCTAACAAGACCATCTTTAATGCTCATCCCCAGTTGCTTTGAGGAGCTGGTGGTGGACCTTCTGTTTAAACACCTCGATCAGATCACTCCTCGTGTTTTGGGAGGTTTGCTCAGTCTCTGATCAGACCGAAGGTACTAAATGGAATAGAAAAGGCAAATCCACAGCAGTACTTTCAGTTAAATTGTAACTACAAGACGAGGATAAACCTGGTAAAAGAGTTCAGAACGAAGGTCAGAGAAAGAATTGTCAGTACCTGAAATGGTCACCTGGGCAGAGTAGTAGAGGCAAAAAAACAAAAATGAATTAATTTAAACAGTTAGATATTGTGATAAAGGAATCTTAAGTTTCTAGTGGAAGGATAAGTTTGATGGGCCAAATGGTCTCACTGCTCAATATTAATGTTAGTGATCCAATCTAAACACTGGGGAACTCAGCCACTCCCTACTGACAGTATTAATGTGATTGGTATCTTTTGGGACTGAGCAGCTGAATCTTCCCCATCTCAAGTTGCAAACTATACATTTCTCCAGCATTTTCTTTCTGGTTTCCATTTGAAATCTCCCCTCATCTCACCTCCGATTTGCTCTTCTCAGACATGGCCTTGCCCTCTTCAGTATCTTCCCTGTCACTCTGAGTTTTGCCCATCCCTTCCTGAGGTTGGCCACCTTATTTACTCAACTTTTCCCTTGGATTTTTGTGCCCTTCTCGATCCCTCAGTGTTTTCAATGGTTTTGCCCCCGGGTCGATTATTTCTTCCTTTTTCTGTCACCTCACGGGGCTAAAATGAAGCCCAATGTGAGTGAAAGACTTTCCTGTCAGCGGCAGTGTTTAGTTTATGTGGCACTAATATTTGAAGCGGTCTTTTCTTCTCACTTTCCCTCAGTCCAGCACCCGGAGTCTCTTTCTGACTAAAAGTAACCCTCCTAGCTCCTGGTTTTTCCTCAGGATATTTTTTCTTCCTTTGCTGGTCAGAAATAATTTGTGACCGGATTTTTTTTGGTTCCGCTACAAATTCTTCAGCATTTGGCCTAAAAGTGTGAAATGACTGGGAATGTGCTTTCCCCGCCCAGCCGCACACCTCCTGCAGCCTCCCGCTTTCTGCCCCGTTGCCCGGCGACGCCGACTCCATTTATAGCCCCGCCTCCCCCCGGGGGCGGGGCAGGTAGAAGGGCGACACGTGAGCGGCGCTGCGGCCAATCAGAGCGCTGCGGCTGAAGGATGAGCGGGGCGCGAGCGCCGACGTGAGGAGACAGCCCGCCTCACGCGCCCAGGGAGGCCGAGCGCGCGCCCTTTGAACCAAGATGGCGGCGCGGGGACAAGTCTCACATTCCTTCACCAAGATGGCGGCGGGTTGCCGGGGTAACCCGGGTCTGCCGCCGGGGAGAAATCCTTCAGCAAGGTGGCGGACAGTCGCCCCGCTCACCCGGGGGGCCGGGCCGGGCCTGGCGCTGCGACGCAAACACGAGGCCCCGCGGGGTCTTAAACCCGCCCTTTGTCTTTGGGCCTTGGTTCAAAGGGCGCGCGCTCCGCCTCCCTGGGCGCGTGAGGCAGGCTATCTCCTCACGCCGACGCTCGCGCCCTGCTCAACCCTCAGCCGCAGCGCTCTGATTGGCCGCAGCGCCGCTCACGTGTCGCCCTTCTGTCGGCCCCGCCCCCGGGGGCAGGCGGGGCTATAAATACAGGCGGCGTCGCCGCACAGCAGGCAGAAAGTGGGAGGCTGCCGGGGGAGGGGCGTGCCTTTCACAGGGCGGGCGGGGAAAGGACGTTCTCACTCAGTTCACACTTTTAGAGCAAATGCTGAGGGATTGTAGCTAAAAAAAAATCGGGTCACAAATTATTTCTCAAGAAAAGGAACAAAAATATCCTGGGGGGAAAGCAGGAGCTGGCAGAGTTACTTTCAGTCAGAAAGAGACGCAGGTTGTGTTAGTCTGAGGGAAAGTCAGAAGAAAAGACCGCTTCAGATATTAGTGCCACATAAACTAAATACTGCCGCTGACAGGAAAGCCTTTCACTCACATTGGGCTTCATTTTAGCCCCGTGAGGTGACAGAAAAAAGGAAGAAATAATCGACCCGGGGGCAAAACCATTGAAAAAACTGAGGGATCGAGAAGGGCACAAAAATCCAAGGGAAAAGTTGAGTAAATAAGGTGGCCAACCTCAGGAAAGGATGGGCAAAACTGAGAGTGACAGGGAAGATACTGAAGAGAGCAAGGCCATGTCTGAGAAGAGCAAGTCGGAGGTGAGATGAGGGGAGATTTCAAATGGAAACCAGAAAGAAAATGCTGGAGAAATGTATAGTTTGCAACTTCAGATGGGGAAGATTCAGCTGCTCAGTCCTAAAAGATACCAATCACATTAATACTGTCAGTAGGGAGTGGCTGAGTTCCCCAGTGTTTAGATTGGATCACTAACATTAGTATTGAGCAGTGAGACCATTTGGCCCATCGAACTTACCCTTCCACTAGAAACTTAAGATTCCCTTATCACAATATCTAACTGCTTAAATTAATTCATTTTTGTTTTTTGCCTCTACTACTCTCCCCAGGCGACCATTTCAGGTACTGATAATTCCTGCTGTGACCTTTGTTCTGAACTTCTCTTTCACCAGGTTTATGCTAGTCTTGTAGTTACAATTTAACTGAAAGTACTGCTGTGGTTTTGTCTTTTCTGTTCCATTTATTACCTTAGGTATGATCAGAGACTGAGCAAACCTTCCGAAACACGAGGAGTGCAGATACAAGAAATCCTGGCAGCCTAGAGAGAATAGAATATGCGATCAATGTCTGGCCGGCGAGGTTGAAACAGAAATGCATTTCCTCCTAAAATGCGAAAAATTCAACACATCAAGAAACATATTATTCAACAAGCTAAGCCAAACAACCCCAGATTTCAAGGAATTGGATGACCTGTCAAAATTGAGATTAGTCCTGGGAGAAGGAGACAGACCATACCTTGGGGCCAAATATGTAACAACATGTCACAACCTGAGGACTGTTTAAAAGTAAGACTGTTTAAAATTAATATTGTTTAAAAGTAATATTGTATGTACCCAACAAATGTCAAATCGATTGACACCTACAGAATGTTGGAAAACTACCTTTTTGCTATGTAAGCTTTGGCAATATGGTTCTCTGTAAACTTTCATGCCAATAAAGCATTTGAATTGGAATTGGAATTGGATCTGATCGAGGTGTTTCAAAAGAAGGTCCACCACCAGCTCCTCAAGGCAACTAGGGATGGGCATTAAAGATGGTTTTGTTAGCATTGACCACATCCTGTGTAATAATTAAAAAGGGAATTGACAAGATAGATGCTTTCCAAAAGTAATTTTGCTGATCGTGAAATCTGTAAGAAAGGGACATAAATTTAAAACTAAGCTATTGAAAAGTTAATCCAGGAAAACATTCTTAAAGCAAAATGTTATGGGAATGTGAAACGCACTACCACAGGAGGCCATTGATGCAGGTTTAATTGAGGTATTTAAAAGGTGATAGATTCTTGGGTTGTCAGGATATTAAGTGAATGGTGATAGTGGCAAAACATGAATGAGGTTGAAGGGTTGGATCTAACATACTGAACAACATGCTCAGTGGACTATTCCTGTTCCTGTATTACTTGAAGTTACGAGACTGATCTCGACCATGACGTTCAGGTGAGTGTGAATAATGTCGCACTGAGCTGAGAGGAATCAGAGGCATTTACTATGGGTGTCCTTAAATTGCTCAAAAACAAGTACCGAAATCCTGCTGTAGGTTATTTGGTTACAATTGGCTGTGGAATGTGCGTGTGCGCTTAAAGAGAGGAAGAATCATTTTTAAAAGTGGTGAGTGGAAACATTTTTAGCCATTTTATTTTGCCTCTCCAGACATCCTCTGGCGCATGTTAACACCACAATTGTTGTAGAAGGTCTTGTGAGACAACTTCCCTTCAAGACATTTCAACATCATGATGCCATAATAATGATTACTCTGCTCCTAATAAAGATTGCCTGTGCCCTTGGAACAAATGTCATTGTCTTCACTGGACAAAAAGGATGCCAGTGGATTTGTTGTTAATTATGTCTTCAAGAACCAGGCTCCAAGAATGACAGAATTGTACAAAGACTTTGACCCCAGCAGATCTTCCATCAAGACAGTGCCCTTAAATAGACAATCACACTTTTGGTCTCATCCTGAGGAGGTCATATCTGCAAATCTTGACTGTAAATGATTCTCCCCGGTGCCATAGATATTCAAGGCTGGGCCTTTGATTGCCCCCAGAGAGCTGCACATTGTCAAACTGACCAATGTTGGGCCACTGGATCCCAGCGGAAGCTTGTGACTTGGGAACACATCCCGCTCAACTCTCAGGTCCTACTGAGTGGTTTCTTCTACTGAATGGTGAACTCTGCACTGTTGGTGAAGTGCAAGATCCTCACAAGCTTACTTCCTTTCTGTGTCTTGTATTGCCATTTCATGGGCACCTTTTGTAAGTCTGCTCTTTACAACTCCTGAGGGCCATCTGTGCTTTCATGATCTAGAGTCTGGGGGGGGGGATTGAGTGCTCTCATAGTACATTCTGAATGACAGGAGCTGATTTTGGTGGGTGTGGGAGTTATTCTATCAACACCTTTATTTATGAGTGTGCAGCAAGCATTGTTAACCTGGTTCCTACTCTGAACTAATTTCAAACATCTCTGAGGCAGCATTCGCTATGACAATACTGGTGGCCAAGATACAGCTGAAACCCTCAGCCCAATCTTAGATCTTAAACTTATGAAAAAGTTCCTTTCAGAGCAAGTTTACAAAGCAGGCTGGGCACAGTTGACCTAAAAGATACTTAGTTTGAATAACATTTAGCTTTGCTACTTACAACTCCCTGAGGTTTAGTTTTGAGGGTCCTAGATACCAGCACACAATGGTGTTTTTGACCTTTATTTAGCTATGCTTGTGTGAAATTCCTGTCTGTCTTGTATAGCCCTTATAAAGCTGTAACTAGCACCATGTCAACAGGTGAACAAGTTCCTGGAATTTCAGATTCTCTATTAATTGAGACATCGTCGAACTAATACAGAGCCCTAATGTTTGTAGCTGCCTTGTATCAGACAGCCCCAGGAAAGTTCTTGTCTCCATAACTACGCAATTACTTAGATACTGATGTAGCTTTTGTGTGAAGAGACTCAGATTACACCAGAGCTTCCTTTGTGTTCTTGGACTGAAGATGTTCTGTTTGTCATTCTAAGTACTTTATTATTTGTGACATCCTATGTGACTATGACAAAAGTAAACTATCTCACCTTGTCCTTCTCAACCTGTCTCCAGCCTTTGACACGGTTGACCATAGCATCCTCCTCCAGCGCCTCTCCACCGTCATCCAGCTGGGTGGGTCTGCACTCGCCTAGTTCCATTCTTATCTATCTAATCATAGCCAGAGAATCACCTGCAATGGCTTTTCTTCCCGCTGCCACATTTACCTCTGGTGGCCCCCCAAGCATCTATCCTTGGCCCCCTCCTATTTCTCATCGACAAACTGCCCCTCGGCAACATCATCCGAAAACATAGTGTCAGTTTCCAAACGTACACTGACGACACCCAGCTCTACCTCACCAGCACCTCTCTCGACCCCTCCACAGACTGCTCGTCCAATATCCAGTACTGGATGAGCTGAACTTTCCTCCCACTAAATCACGGGAAGACCAAAGCCATTACCTTCAGTCCATGAAACAAACTCCATTTCCTAGCCACTGACTCCATCCCTCTCCCTGGCAATTGTCTGAGGCTGAATCAGACTGTTCGCAATCTTGGTTTCATGTTTGACCCCGAGATCAGCATCTGACCACATATCTGCGCCATCACTGAGACCGCCTATTTCCACCTCTGTAACATCGCCCGACTCTGCCCCTGCCTCCGCTCATCTGCTGCTGAAACCCTCATCCATGCCTTTGTTACCTCTAGACTTGATTATTCAATGCACGCCTGGCCAGCCTTGCACTTTCTACTCTCCTCAAACTTGAGGTCATCCAAAACTCTGCTGCCTGTGTCCTAACTTGCACCAAGTCCCGGTGACCCATCACCCCTGTGTTCGCTGATCTACATTAGCTCCCTGTTAAGCAATGCCATGACTTAATAAATTCTTATGCTTATTTTCAAATCCCTACATGGCCTCACCCCTCTCTGTAATCTCCTCCAGCCCCACAAACTTCCAAGACATCTACACTCCTCTAATTCTGGCCTCTTGAGCATCCCCAATTTTAATTGCTCCACCGTTGGCAGCTGTGCATTCAGCTACCAAAGCTTTAAGCTCTGGGTTTCCCTCCCTCAACCCCTCCGCTTCTCTACCTCTCTTTCCACCTTTAAGAAGCTCCTTAAAACCTACCTCTTTGACCAAGCTCTGCCCTCATATCTGTTTATGTGGCTCGGTGTCAAATTTTGATTAACAATGCTCCTGTGAAGCAGCTTGGGATGTTTTACTACATTAAATGCGCTATATAAATACAATTTTGTTGTTGTGATACCCCTTCAGCAGAACTTGTGTTGTCCATGGTCTCTTCATCCATCTCCATTGGGCCAGCTGGTAGAGGTGGGCTGGGCCTCTGCTCTGGAATTGAAGATGATTGGAGCATCAAAATCTTCTCTAAAGGTTTCTGCTGTAGTCACTTCCTTCTCAAATATAGCTGGTGACAGATGCTTCCCTCTCGAAGATGACTACTGAAGATTCATCCTGGCATATGAGCTGGCTACTACTCTGTTCCCTCAGAGCCTGGCATGAAAGAAATGTATCATATCCTTCTCTACCAGGCAGGCTTTTTGGGTAAAATGAACTGATAGTTGGGCTTGTCCAGCTTTATTTTTAGTGTACCATAGTACAAAGATCATATGGACAACAACCACACCATGACATTGACATGTTTTGTAGTGATTTTCTACCAGCGATTAGTGCCAGCACACTCTAGTGCCATGCAGGCTATTCTTGTAAAGAATGGCAGATCTGACTGGGCAGCTAATCCCACATTTGTAGAACTTTACTTTGTGGAGATTACAGATTTTGATGCCTAGATGTATCAGGAATCACATTCATTTTATTTTTTCAGATAATAGACAAGTTTAAAGACATTGCTGTTCATTTTTCTAAAGATGAATGGGCAGAGCTGAGTGAATGGGAAAAGATCCGTTACAAGAATGTGAAGCGGAACTATGAAGCCATGCTTGCAATAGGTTTGTACTGAATCCATTTTTTTTCTTCCTTTCTACATTTCTTCCTTCTTCTCCTGAACACTTTGATACGTACTGGCAGACGTTCCTTCCAATATTGCACCCAAGTGGATATTCTCCTCATATGAGGTCAGACATTTTGTCTGGGATTTTCCATTTCACTACTGCTTGCACACATTAGGAACACATATCAGGAAATCCAGTATCCTCGGCCTATGATACTCTGAATATTAATTTAATGGTTGTAAAGTTACTGGCTGAGGTTCAGAATTTCCCAATATGTGCTCCTTATGAGGGTCAGGAGTGCTGAAGCAAAAAATCCTGTCTGAGAGTTGATGGACAGCAATGCTGATCCTGAACCTGCCTTCATCTGACTAGCACACATGTATTTTTCAACAGAAAAACTGGATAGTGACCAAGAGTGAAACTACTGACTGATATTTTTACCCCTTCCTAACCCGAAGTGAGGCCACTTTTAACATTTCTGTTGTCACTGTGGCTGAGATGAGCTAACTGCACAGGCCAGGCATAAAACCTGGATCTTTCTGGTCTTTATGCCCTGTTCCATTATTAGACAGTACATTTTACCAAATAAGCTATTTGGAGAGCCTGATAGTATTCAGCTTTTGGGATTCCTTCCAATCCCACTATTCCTCCCAGGCAAGCAATGAATGTCGCTAATGTTGTGTATGTAATATGTGTGCTACTTTGAACCTATGGACAGGACTGCACTACTTGTTGGGCGTAGTGATACGCAGTACCACTCCTGGCCATAGGGGTATAAATAGTACTGTGGGTACTGATCCCCCTCAGTTCCCGCCTGTGGGCATGAAGTAAAGACCTATGTGCAGTCCCTACCTCCAACCAGTAAAGGCCTGTTTGAGTTATACGTTTAAGTCTTTGTGTTAATTGTTCAATACAATACACATACTTAACACTGGCGACGAGTCAGGCTCTTACCCTGCGGCAGTTATTCCAGGCGGCTTCGTCCAAAGACAGGACGTTGAAGAGAGGTTTCAATCCTCAACACCCCACTCAAAACTGAAGGGCAGCAGAAATCCTGACAGCTTCCAGCGACTGGAAGAGACAGGCATTAGGACCCTGAAGCCTCCATCAGCTTGTGAACCGGAGTAAAGACAGGACTGGGGAAGAGAGAGAGGTAGGGCGATAGCGATCGGCAGATAAGGGCCGGGCCGCTTTGAAGTGAGGGGCGCAGCCGGGCCAGCGATCGGGACCAAAGATAAGAGCCGCACTCGGACTGAAAGGCGCGGCGGCTGCAGAAGCTCAAGGTGCGAGAGTCGCGGTGCACAGCGCGGGCTATCGATCACGGCGAAGATAAGGGCCGCACTCGAGGGCTGAAGGGAGACGGCGTCGGGGGACGGGTGAAGACCGCCAAGCGCGGGAAAACCGCCATTTTGTGGGCGGAGGACGACGGCAAGAGCGGGAAGCCGCCATCTTTGATAACAAGTAAAGAAAATAAAATCTGAGAAATTGCAAATCTACAATGCCTAAACACGGGAATATTAGCACCTTTGATAGTGACCTCGAAGATTGGGCCATATATGTTGAAAGAGTAAAAAATTATTGTAAGGCCAATAAAATTCGTGACCAAGATAAAGCTCTAACATTATTAAATTTAATGGGTGCGAAGACGTACGGGCAATTGAAACACCTGTTATCACCAGATGAACCGGCGGATAAGACGTTCGATGAGATTGTTACTGTCCTGAAAGATCATCTAAACCCCACGCCGCTGATGCTAGCGGAACGATTTAAATTTTACGACAGAAGGCAGCTACAGCATGAAAGCAATGCTGAATATTTGCTGGAATTGCGTAAATTAGCGAAATATTGCCAGTTTGGAACGGGATTGACAGATGCACTACGAGACAAATTTGTGTGTGGTTTATTTAAACAGGATACACAAAAGCGACTGCTCGAGGAGAATGAGCTGACGCTTGAGAAGGCGGTCACTATGGCAGCAGCACACGAAGCCGCAGCGAGAGGCACGGCAGTAATGCAGCTACGGTCACCGGAGCTCAGTGCACACAAATTGGGTGTGAGTTCTGGCAAATGTTATCGTTGTGGAAAGACAACGCATGATCAGAACCAGTGTTGGTTTAAAAACCAAGAATGTAGAACTTGTGGTAGGCTTGGACATATAGCTAGAGTATGCAGGTCAGGGAAGAAGACCAGCAACAAGAAGTCACCGCAAGGAAAATACGCAAAGGTACACAAGGTGACCGAACAGGAGTCCGATTCAGACGCTAGCTGTAATGAACTGGCTAGCTTAAGAGTACTCAACGCTGGTAAGGGTGCAGACCTCCAGACAATTTGGGTCACTCTTCAGATAGAAGGAGTCCAAGTAAAACTGGAATTGGACACTGGATCGGCATTGACGGTCATAAATAAGAAAGATTACGGAAAGTTATTCCAACATATTCCCCTACAGGATACGGGGATTATATTGAAAACATACACGGGGCAAAGAGTGTACCCCATCGGGAAAATAGAGGTTGCAGTGACCCACAAGGGCGAAGACAGTCAAATAATGGACTTATATGTGATATCTGAAGGAGGTCCTCCACTACTAGGACGGGAGTGGATTAGGAAAATGAATATGGACTGGCATTTCCTACAAACAATAACGAGTGAGAACTCGGTGAAGATAGTCGGCCCAGACTCTGGAACGGATGATGGTAAGCCCAACTCAGGTGCAAAAGACAAAGTTTCAGCACAGAATTCCACTGAGCAACAACAACATAGTTTAACTGTGGATTCTGAGTCTGGCAAGTCTACTGATGTGCCCATTTCTGAGGGACACCGGGCTCGAACTCAACTCCATTTCAAACTACAACAGCAATTAGAACAAATGCTTCGCCGTTTTGAGCAAGAGTTGAATGCAACGAAAGAGTTCTTTGATATAGAGTTGGAGAATCTGGAAAGACAACAGAAGCAGCTGATGGAGAAAATGGAGCAGGAGCACACAAAACGTCTGATGTCAGAGGAGTTAACGGTCAGCCAACTCCTGCATATGCTGAAGGACAGGACTCTGAAATGGGAAAAACTTGAACATGAACTTCAATATTCAAACGAAAGGGGTTCGGAGCTCTCAAAGGTTATTGGAAGAGCTGAGGTGGCAACACAGACTGAGATGACTGCAACAGAGCAGCCATTGGATGCCAAAAGTACGCTGACTCACGTCAACGTAGAACAACAGACCACTGAAACAGCTGCTCCGGTAGAGGGATTGCATAGTCCGATCAATCAATCTCCAAAGGAAGTTGAAGTATTAAAATCACAAATGAGGTCACTAGTAAACGACTTGCTGAAAGCCCAGAAAAAGCTGGATGCAGAGGTACACATGAAGAAGTCTCTTCAGGAAAGATGTCTGGATTTGGAACAAGAGCTGGCTAACGTCCAGCTGGGTATGGAGGAAATAGACGACCCTCTCACTGGTCTAGCTCAGGACGACACCGAATATTACGATGTCCTGTCCTGCCCAGCTTGTAACTTCGACTCCCAAAGTGCAGAAATCATGGAGGAGCACCAAAAGTCTACGGAACATCGGGAGAAGCTGGCTCTACGACGGAAACAGGAGGAAGAGAAGGAGGAACTGCGCATGCAGCTGGCAGCTGTGGCAGCTGACAATGGAGCCCAGAGAGTCTCCAAGAAGCAGAAAAGGAAAAGTAAAAACAGAAGATGACCCATCTGAACCATTATCACCTCTACCAGATCACACACGTGGTCCCTCCGAACGGAGCCAATTCAGTTCGGAAGTTCAAACTGTTAAATCCATGGAAGGACTATTGAATGAGTCACTCCAGCAACGTGAACCGACTACACCACAGAGATTGAATCTGTGAACTGTTTTCCGCAGAGACTGAATCTGTGATCTGTTTTGACATGAAGTTATCTATGTATCTATGTTATTCTGTTATGTAAACCTGAAGTTATATATGTATATATGTTATTACGTTATGTTAAATGGGGAGATGACTGTAAAGCTAGGAAGGGAGGAATGTTGTGTATGTAATATGTGTGCTACTTTGAACCTATGGACAGGACTGCACTACTTGTTGGGCGTAGTGATACGCAGTACCACTCCTGGCCATAGGGGTATAAATAGTACTGTGGGTACTGATCCCCCTCAGTTCCCGCCTGTGGGCATGAAGTAAAGACCTATGTGCAGTCCCTACCTCCAACCAGTAAAGGCCTGTTTGAGTTATACGTTTAAGTCTTTGTGTTAATTGTTCAATACAATACACATACTTAACAGCTAAAATGGCGATTGAGTGCCATTCTAGGCACAAGTCGTTGCTGTTTTGAACCAGGCGATAGAATACGTACACTTTTTCCTTTCATTTTCCCTTCCCTGAGAGAAGAGTTTCCAAACCAACCCTGCAACACAATCTCCATTAACTGATTTCCAATAGATATTGGAGATTTTACACTGCAATCAAAAGCAATGATTTATCTCAATGAGATGATGGTGTTCATAGATAGCACAAAGCCATATTTAGTGGCCCCCGGTTACCCCTTATTACCATGAGTTTAAACTTTAGAACTAGTTGCTAGACACAGCCTGGCAACATATTTGTGTGGAAATTGCCCTGAATGGAGAATGTGCCCACAACTCAATGCTCCCATTCATATAGGGAGGGATTGCCCTGGTTAAGGTTACGGTTGCATAGTGGTTCTGTTACTGGACTAGTAATCCAGAGGCCTGGACTAATGATCCAGCGACATGAATTCAAATCACACGATGGCAGCTGGAGAATTTAAATTCAATTAATTAAATAAATCTGGAATAAAAAGCTAGTGTCAGTAATGGTGACCATGAAACTACCGGATTGTCATAAAAACCTATCTGGTTCCCTAATGTCCTTTAGGGAAGGAAATCTGCCATCCTTACCTGGTCTGGCCTATATGTGACTGCAGACCTACAACAATGTGGTTGACTCTGAACTGCCCTCTGAAATGACGGCTCACCACCACCTTCTGAAGGGCCATTCGGGATGGGCTCAACATGCGGGCCTTGCCAGCGACGCCCACATCCCGTGAATCAATTAAAAAAGGGTTGCTATATGTAGTGGCATCATAAGCACATTGATGTTCAATGCATTTACAGTATCGCACAGTGACACTCTCACTGGAGGTAGCAAAAGCAGAGTTATTGTGTGAAACGAAAGAAGTGTACTGTTCTGTTTTACTTTATGTAGAAACGAGTGAAACTGGAAGGAAAATAAGGATTGCATTTTTGTTCCCTTTAAAAAAAACTTGACTGGTCTCCATCCAGTGTGGCTTTTCCCCCATTCTTTATGCTAAACCGTTACATTATTATCATTCCATTACATTATTATCATTAAATACTAAACCAAGAATAAAATCAATAAATATTGGAATAAGGGAGGTGAACTCTGCATCTCGGATGCCATCACTGCCCTGCCTTTCCCTTGGTCCTGTGAGTGACCATCAGCTGTCACAAATGTAAAGCTCCTTCCTTCGGACTCTGCAATGGGTGCAATAGGGATCAGTGACATACTACTAAAGAAGAACTGTGAAAAGACGACTCTTCGAGGTCCAGGGTCTGAGTGCTGTGCTCCCAGCACCCCAGCATAACATAAAAGCTCCTTTTCATCTGATTAGTCCGAGTTGTATTTAAATTCAATGCCATCAATGAAAGGAAAGCCTCTGTACTGCTCTTACCTGATATTATTCTAAAGTGGTTAGATTCAACAGATGCCTTACATCAGCAAGTTAAATACAGGCAATTATCAACTGTAGATGATTGGAATATTTTAATTTTCACAGGATTGAATGTACCAAAGCCAGCATTCATGTCAAGACGTAGCAGGGGGTGCCAACCTCGTGTGTATGAATCGAGTGACTCGGATGAGGATTGGACGCCTAAACCTCTTGTGAAAAACCCACCACGTAAATTGAATGTGTTTTCTTTGTTAAAATATTAAAAGTGTTTATTTTTTAAAAACCTGATTGCAACCAGTTTGGCCAAGAGCTCGTACAAATTTGTTGTCAGGAGGCAGTTACTTTTAGGTTTTGCCTAACTGGAAAGATAAGTAAATTGACTTATATTTTTCCTGGCTGAAATATATACTTAATGCAAGTTTTCTTTTTCTAATTTTTATCTGCATAATGTGTTGATTCTTCTTTGGGCTGGAATACACTCGATATTTTTAGAATCATCATGCTGGTAACTTAAATAAACTAAATTCTGAGATTATCCAAATCACTGACATTACTTTTTTTTTAAGAGATGAGAATGTTTAAGCCTCCCTTTAAGAATGAAGATATCAAGAAGACTAAGAAAGAGAGCACCAGAAAGGTAATTCAGTGTGAACAGAAATTCTTATCAGACTAATGTGTCAAGGTGGAAACAAACTGCTAGAAATTCACAGCAGGCCTGTCAGCACCTGAAAGATATATTGATACAGGGTCCTCCTCAAACACTAACCAGTCTTTCTCCTTCAGACATGAATTGACCTGCTACACACTTCCAGCATTTTCTGTCTTTATCTCTCATTTCCAGCAATTAATTTTCTTTTTAATTCTGTTGGATGAGTGCCCAATCTGCGGCCGATGACCTTGGCAACTTGGCTCTTTTGGTAATTATATTTCTTACTTTTCTCTCTCTTT
>NC_140998.1:187224653-187240611 GCF_052327205.1 Somniosus microcephalus
TTCACTCCACCCTCTACTCAATCCCCTTCACTCCACCTTCTCACATATCCCTTCACTCCACCTTCTCACCATATCCCTTCACTCCACCTTCTCACCATATCCCTTCACTCCACCTTCTCCCCATATCCCTTCACTCCACCTTCTCATCATATCCCTTCACTCCACCTTCTCACCATATCCCTTCACTCCACCTTCTCACCATATCCCTTCACTCCACCTTCTCAACATATCCCTTCACTCCACCTTCTCACATATCCCTTCACTCCACCTTCTCACCATATCCCTTCACTCCACCTTCTCACCATATCCCTTCACTCCACCTTCTCACCATATCCCTTCACTCCACCTTCTCACCATATCCCTTCACTCCACCTTCTCACCATATCCCTTCACTCCACCTTCTCAACCATATCCCATTCACTCCACCTTCTCACCATATCCTTCACTCCACCTTCTCACCATATCCCTTCACTCCACCTTCTCACCATATCCCTTCACTCCACCTTCTCACCATATCCCTTCACTCCACCTTCTCATCATATCCCTTCACTCCACCTTCTCCCCATATACCTTCACTCCACCTTCTCACCATATCCCTTCACTCCACCTTCTCATCATATCCCTTCACTCCACCTTCTCACCATATCCCTTCACTCCACCTTCTCACCATATCCCTTCACTCCACCTTCTCATCATATCCCTTCACTCCACCTTCTCACCATATCCCTTCACTCCACCTTCTCACCATATCCCTTCACTCCACCTTCTCACCATATCCCTTCACTCCACCTTCTCACCATATCCCTTCACTCCACCTTCTCACATATCCCTTCACTCCACCTTCTCACCATATCCCTTCACTCCACCTTCTCACCATATCCCTTCACTCCACCTTCTCATCATATCCCTTCACTCCACCTTCTCACCATATCCCTTCACTCCACCTTCTCATCATATCCCTTCACTCCACCTTCTCATCCATATCCCTTCACTCCACCTTCTCACCATATCCCTTCACTCCACCTTCTCACCATATCCCTTCACTCCACCTTCTCACCATATCCCTTCAATCCACCTTCTCATCATATCCCTTCACTCCACCTTCTCATCATATCCCTTCACTCCACCTTCTCACCATATCCCTTCACTCCACCTTCTCATCATATCCCTTCACTCCACCTTCTCATCATAACCCTTCACTCCACCTTCTCACCATATCCCTTCACTCCACCTTCTCATCATATCCCTTCACTCCACCTTCTCATCATATCCCTTCACTCCACCTTCTCATCATATCCCTTCACTCCACCTTCTCACCATATCCCTTCACTCCACCTTCTCATCATTATCCCTTCACTCCACCTTCTCATCATATCCCTTCACTCCACCTTCTCCCCATATCCCTTCACTCCACCTTCTCACTATATCCCTTCACTCCAGCCTCTCACCGTACCCTTCACTCCACCTTCTCAACATATCCCTTCACTCCACCTTCTCACCATATCCCTTCACTCCACCTTCTCACCATATCCCTTCACTCCACCTTCTCCCCATATCCCTTCACTCCACCTTCTCATCATATCCCTTCACTCCACCTTCTCACCATATCCCTTCACTCCACCTTCTCACCATATCCCTTCACTCCACCTTCTCACCATATCCCTTCACTCCACCTTCTCACTATATCCCTTCACTCCACCTTCTCATCATATCCCTTCACTCCACCTTCTCACCATATCCCTTCACTCCACCTTCTCACCATATTCCTTCACTCCACCTTCTCACCATATCCCTTCACTCCACCTTCTCACCATATCCCTTCACTCCACCTTCTCATCATATCCTTCACTCCACCTTCTCACCATATCGCTTCACTCCACCTTCTCATCATATCACTTCACTCCCCACCTTCTCACCGTATCCCTTCACTCCACCTTCTCACCATATCCCTTCACCACCTTCTCATCATATCCCTTCACTCAACCTTCTCCCCATTTACCTTCACTCCACCTTCTCACCATATCCCGTCACTCCACCTTCTCATCATATCCCTTCACTCCACCTTCTCCCCCATATCCCTTCACTCCACCTTCTCACCGTATCCCTTCAATACACCTTCTCATCATATCCCTTCACTCCACCTTCTCATCATATCCCTTCACTCCACCTTCTCCCCATATCCCTTCACTCCACCTTCTCACCATATCCCTTCAATACACCTTCTCATCATATCCCTTCACTCCACCTTCTCACCATATCCCTTCACTCCATCTTCTCACCATATCCCTTCAACTCCACCTTCTCACCATATCCCTTCACTCCACCTTCTCGCCGTATCCCTTCACTCCACCTTCTCACCATATCCCTTCACTCCACCTTCTCATCATATCCCTTCACTCCACCTTCTCCTCATATCCCTTCACTCCACCTTCTCATCATATCCCTTCACTCCACCTTCTCCCCATATCCCTTCACTCCACCTTCTCACCATATCCCTTCACTCCACCTTCTCACCATATCCCTTCACTCCACCTTCTCACCATATCCCTTCACTCCACCTTCTCATTATATCCCTTCACTCCAGCTTCTCACCATATCCCTTCAATACACCTTCTCATCATATCCCTTCACTCCACCTTCTCCCCATATCCCTGCACTCCACCTTCTCACCATATCCCTTCACTCCATCTTCTCACCATTTCCCTTCACTCCACCTTCTCACCATATCCCTTCACTCCACCTTCTCGCCATATCCCTTCACTCCACCTTCTCACCATATCCCTTCACTCCACCTTCTCACCATATCCCTTCACTCCACCTTCTCATCATATCCCTTCACTCCACCTTCTCATCATATCCCTTCACTCCACCTTCTCCCCATATCCCTTCACTCCACCTTCTCACCATATCCCTTCACTCCACCTTCTCACCATATCCCTTCACTCCACCTTCTCATCATATCCCTTCACTCCACCTTCTCACCATATCCCTTCACTCCACCTTCTCCCCATATCCCTGCACTCCACCTTCTCACCATATCCCTTCACTCCATCTTCTCACCATATCCCTTCACTCCACCTTCTCACCATATCCCTTCACTCCACCTTCTCGCCATATCCCTTCACTCCACCTTCTCACCATATCCCTTCACTCCACCTTCTCATCATATCCCTTCACTCCACCTTCTCACCATATCCCTTCACTCCACATTCTCCCCATATCCGTTCACTCCACCTTCTCATCATATCCCTTCACTCCACCTTCTCATCATATCCCTTCACTCCACCTTCTCATCATATCCCTTCACTCCACCTTCTCACCTTCTCCCTTCACTCCACGTTCTCACCATATCCCTTCACTCCTCCTTCTCACCATATCCCTTCACTCCACCTTCTCATCATATCCCTTCACTCCACCTTCTCATCATATCCCTTCACTCCACCTTCTCATCATATCCCTTCACTCCACCTTCTCACCATATCCCTTCACTCCACCTTCTCACCTTATCCCTGCACTCCACCTTCTCACCATATCCCTTCACTCCATCTTCTCACCATTTCCCTTCACTCCACCTTCTCACCATATCCCTTCACTCCACCTTCTCGCCATATCCCTTCACTCCACCTTCTCACCATATCCCTTCACTCCACCTCTCATCATATCCCTTCACTCCACCTTCTCATCATATCCCTTCACTCCACCTTCTCACCATATCCCTTCACTCCACCTTCTCATCATATCCCTTCACTCCACCTTCTCATCAAATCCCTTCACTCCACCTTCTCACCATATCCCTTCACTCCACCTTCTCACCATATCCCTTCACTCCACCTTCTCACCATATCCCTTCAATCCACCTTCTCATCATATCCCTTCACTCCACCTTCTCATCATATCCCTTCACTCCACCTTCTCACCATATCCCTTCACTCCACCTTCTCATCATATCCCTTCACTCCACCTTCTCATCATAACCCTTCACTCCACCTTCTCACCATATCCCTTCACTCCACCTTCTCATCATATCCCTTCACTCCACCTTCTCATCATATCCCTTCACTCCACCTTCTCATCATATCCCTTCACTCCACCTTCTCACCATATCCCTTCACTCCACCTTCTCATCATTTTCCTTCACTCCACCTTCTCATCATATCCCTTTACTCCACCTCTCCCCATATCCCTTCACTCCACCTCTCACTATATCCCTTCACTCCAGCCTCTCACCGTACCCCTTCACTCCACCTTCTCAACATATCCCTTCACTCCACCTTCTCACCATATCCCTTCACTCCACCTCTCACCATATCCCTTCACTCCACCTTCTCCCCATTCCCTCACTCCCACCTTCTCATCATATCCCTTCACTCCACCTTCTCACCATATCCCTTCACTCCACCCACTCCACCTTCTCACCATATCCCTTCACTCCACCTTCTCACCATATCCCTTCACTCCACCTTCTCACTATATCCCTTCACTCCACCTTCTCATCATATCCCTTCACTCCACCTTCTCACCATATCCCTTCACTCCACCTTCTCACCATATCCTTCACTCCACCTCTCACCATATCCCTTCACTCCACCTTCTCACCATATCCCTTCATTCCACCTTCTCATCATATCCCTTCACTCCACCTTCTCACCATATCGCTTCACTCCACCTTCTCATCATATCACTTCACTCCACCTTCTCACCGTATCCCTTCACTCCACCTTCTCACCATATCCCTTCACCACCTTCTCATCATATCCCTTCACTCAACCTTGCTCCCCATATTACCTTCACTCCACCTTCTCACCATATCCCGTCACTCCACCTTCTCATCATATCCCTTCACTCCACCTTCTCCCCATATCCCTTCACTCCACCTTCTCACCGTATCCCTTCAATACACCTTCTCATCATATCCCTTCACTCCACCTTCTCATCATATCCCTTCACTCCACCTTCTCCCCATATCCCTTCACTCCACCTTCTCACCATATCCCTTCAATACACCTTCTCATCATATCCCTTCACTCCACCTTCTCACCATATCCCTTCACTCCATCTTCTCACCATATCCCTTCACTCCACCTTCTCACCATATCCCTTCACTCCACCTTCTCGCCGTATCCCTTCACTCCACCTTCTCACCATATCCCTTCACTCACCTTCTCATCATATCCCTTCACTCCACCTTCTCCTCATATCCCTTCACTCCACCTTCTCATCATATCCCTTCACTCCACCTTCTCCCCATATCCCTTCACTCCACCTTCTCACCATATCCCTTCACTCCACCTTCTCACCATATCCCTTCACTCCACCTTCTCACCATATCCCTTCACTCCACCTTCTCATATATCCCTTCACTCCAGCTTCTCACCATATCCGTTCAATACACCTTCTCATCATATCCCTTCACTCCACCTTCTCCCCATATCCCTGCACTCCACCTTCTCACCATATCCCTTCACTCCATCTTCTCACCATTTCCCTTCACTCCACCTTCTCACCATATCCCTTCACTCCACCTTCTCGCCATATCCCTTCACTCCACCTTCTCACCATATCCCTTCACTCCACCTTCTCATCATATCCCTTCACTCCACCTTCTCATCATATCCCTTCACTCCACCTTCTCATCATATCCCTTCACTCCACCTTCTCCCCATATCCCTTCACTCCACCTTCTCACCATATCCCTTCACTCCACCTTCTCACCATATCCCTTCACTCCACCTTCTCATCATATCCCTTCACTCCACCTTCTCACCATATCCCTTCACTCCACCTTCTCCCCATATCCCTGCACTCCACCTTCTCACCATATCCCTTCACTCCATCTTCTCACCATATCCCTTCACTCCACCTTCTCACCATATCCCTTCACTCCACCTTCTCGCCATATCCCTTCACTCCACCTTCTCACCATATCCCTTCACTCCACCTTCTCATCATATCCCTTCACTCCACCTTCTCACCATATCCCTTCACTCCACATTCTCCCCATATCCGTTCACTCCACCTTCTCATCATATCCCTTCACTCCACCTTCTCATCATATCCCTTCACTCCACCTTCTCATCATATCCCTTCACTCCACCTTCTCACCTTCTCCCTTCACTCCACTTCTCACCATATCCCTTCACTCCTCCTTCTCACCATATCCCTTCACTCCACCTTCTCATCATATCCCTTCACTCCACCTTCTCATCATATCCCTTCACTCCACCTTCTCATCATATCCCTTCACTCCACCTTCTCACCATATCCCTTCACTCCACCTTCTCACCTTATCCCTTCACTCCACCTTCTCACCATATCCCTTCACTCCACCTTCTCACCATATCCCTTCACTCCACCTTCTCACCATATCCCTTCACTCCACCTTCTCATCATATCCCTTCACTCCACTTCTCCCCATATCCCTTCACTCCACCGTCACACCATATCCCTTCACTCCACCTTCTCATCAAATCCCTTCACTCCACCTTCTCACCATATCCCTTCACTCCACCTTCTCACCATATCCCTTCACTCAACCTTCTCACCATATCCCTTCACTCCACCTTCTCACCATATCCCTTCACTCCACCTTCTCATCATATCCCTTCACTCCACCTTCTCCCCATATCCCTTCACTCCACCTTCTCACCATATCCCTTCAATACACCTTCTCATCATATCCCTTCACTCCACCTTCTCCCCATATCCCTGCACTCCACCTTCTCACCATATCCCTTCACTCCATCTTCTCACCATATCCCTTCACTCCACCTTCTCACCATATCCCTTCACTCCACCTTCTCGCCATATCCCTTCACTCCACCTTCTCACCATATCCCTTCACTCCACCTTCTCATCATATCCCTTCACTCCACCTTCTCATCATATCCCTTCACTCCACCTTCTCATCATATCCCTTCACTCCACCTTCTCCCATATCCCTTCACTCCACCTTCTCCCATATCCCTTCACTCCACCTGCTCCCCATATCCCTTCTCTCCACCTTCTCCCCATATCCCTTCACTCCACCTTCTCACCATATCCCTTCACTCCACCTTCTCACCATATCCCTTCACTCCACCTTCTCAACATATCCCTTCACTCACCTTCTCATCATATCCCTTCACTCCACCTTCTCAGCATATCCCTTCACTCCACCTTCTCACCATATCCCTTCACTCCACCTTCTCCCCATATCCCTTCACTCCACCTTCTCATCATATCCCTTCACTCCACCTTCTCACCATATCCCTTCACTCCACCTTCTCCCCATATCCCTTCACTCCACCTTCTCACTATATCCCTCACTCCACCTTCTCACTATATCCCTTCACTCCACCTTCTCATCATATCCCTTCACTCCACCTTCTCACCATATCCCTTCACTCCACTTCTCACCATATTCCTTCACTCCACCTTCTCACCATATCCCTTCACTCCACCTTCTCACCATATCCCTTCATTCCACCTTCTCATCATATCCCTTCACTCCACCTTCTCACCATATCGTTCACTCCACCTTCTCATCATTCACTTCACTCCACCTTCTCACCATATCCCTTCACTCCACCTTCTCACCATATCCCTTCACCACCTTCTCATCATATCCCTTCACTCCACCTTCTCATCATATCCCTTCACTCCACCTTCTCCCCATATCCCTTCACTCCACCTTCTCACCATATCCCTTCAATACAGCTTCTCATCATATCCCTTCACTCCACCTTCTCCCCATATCCCTGCACTCCACCTTCTCACCATATCCCTTCACTCCATCTTCTCACCATATCCCTTCACTCCACCTTCTCACCATATCCCTTCACTCCACCTTCTCGCCATATCCCTTCACTCCACCTTCTCACCATATCCCTTCACTCCACCTTCTCATCATATCCCTTCACTCCACCTTCTCATCATATCCCTTCACTCCACCTTCTCATCATATCCCTTCACTCCACCTTCTCCCCATATCCCTTCACTCCACCTTCTCACCATATCCCTTCACTCCACCTTCTCACCATATCCCTTCACTCCACCTTCTCACCATATCCTTCACTCCACCTTCTCATCATATCCCTTCACTCCACCTTCTCACCATATCACTTCACTCCACCTTCTCATCATATCCCTTCACTCCACCTTCTCATCATATCCCTTCACTCCACCTTTTCCCATATCCCTGCACTCCACCTTCTCATCATATCCCTTCACTCCACCTTCTCATCATATCCCTTCACTCCACCTTCTCCCCATATCCCTTCACTCCACCTTCTCCCCATATCCCTTCACTCCACCTGCTCCCCATATCCCTTCTCTCCACCTTCTCCCCATATCCCTTCACTCCACCTTCTCACCATATCCCTTCACTCCACCTTCTCACCATATCCCTTCACTCCACCTTCTCAACATATCCCTTCACTGCACCTTCTCATCATATCCCTTCACTCCACCTTCTCAGCATATCCCTTCACTCCACCTTCTCACCATATCCCTTCACTCCACCTTCTCCCCATATCCCTTCACTCCACCTTCTCATCATATCCCGTTGCACTCCACCTTCTCACCATATCCCTTCACTCCACCTTCTCCCATATCCCTTCACTCCACCTTCTCACTATATCCCTTCACTCCACCTTCTCACTATATCCCTTCACTCCACCTTCTCATCATATCCCTTCACTCCACCTTCTCACCATATCCCTTCACTCCACGTTCTCACCATATTCCTTCACTCCACCTTCTCACCATATCCCTTCACTCCACCTTCTCACCATATCCCTTCATTCCACCTTCTCATCATATCCCTTCACTCCACCTTCTCACCATATCCTTCACTCCACCTTCTCATCATGTCACTTCACTCCACCTTCTCACCATATCCCTTCACTCCACCTTCTCACCATATCCCTTCACCACCTTCTCATCATATCCCTTCACTCCACCTTCTCATCATATCCCTTCACTCCACCTTCTCCCCATATCCCTTCACTCCACCTTCTCACCATATCCCTTCAATACAGCTTCTCATCATATCCCTTCACTCCACCTTCTCCCCATATCCCTGCACTCCACCTTCTCACCATATCCCTTCACTCCATCTTCTCACCATATCCCTTCACTCCACCTTCTCACCATATCCCTTCACTCCACCTTCTCGCCATATCCCTTCACTCCACCTTCTCACCATATCCCTTCACTCCACCTTCTCATCATATCCCTTCACTCCACCTTCTCATCATATCCCTTCACTCCACCTTCTCATCATATCCCTTCACTCCACCTTCTCCCCATATCCCTTCACTCCACCTTCTCACCATATCCCTTCACTCCACCTTCTCACCATATCCCTTCACTCCACCTTCTCACCATATCCGTTCACTCCACCTTCTCATCATATCCCTTCACTCCACCTTCTCACCATATCACTTCACTCCACCTTCTCATCATATCCCTTCACTCCACCTTCTCATCATATCCCTTCACTCCACCTTTTCCCCATATCCCTGCACTCCACCTTCTCACCATATCCCTTCACTCCATCTTCTCACCATATCCCTTCACTCCACCTTCTCACCATATCCCTTCACTCCACCTTCTCGCCATATCCCTTCACTCCACCTTCTCATCATATCCCTTCACTCCACCTTCTCACCATATCCCTTCACTCCACATTCTCCCCATATCCGTTCACTCCACCTTCTCATCATATCCCTTCACTCCAACTTCTCATCATATCCCTTCACTCCACCTTCTCATCATATCCCTTCACTCCACCTTCTCACCTTCTCCCTTCACTCCACCTTCTCACCATATCCCTTCACTCCACCTTCTCACCATATCCCTTCACTCCACCTTCTCATCATATCCCTTCACTCCACCTTCTCATCATATCCCTTCACTCCACCTTCTCATCATATCCCTTCACTCCACCTTCTCACCATATCCCTTCACTCCACCTTCTCACCTTATCCCTTCACTCCACCTTCTCACCATATCCATTCACTCCACCTTCTCACCATATCCCTTCACTCCACCTTCTCATCATATCCCTTCACTCCACCTTCTCATCATATCCCTTCACTCCAGCTTCTCCCCATATCCCTTCACTCCACCTTCACACCATATCCCTTCACTCCACCTTCTCATCAAATCCCTTCACTCCACCTTCTCACCATATCCCTTCACTCCACCTTCTCACCATATCCCTTCACTCCACCTTCTCACCATATCCCTTCAATCCACCTTCTCATCATATCCCTTCACTCCACCTTCTCATCATATCCCTTCACTCCACCTTCTCACCATATCCCTTCACTCCACCTTCTCATCATATCCCTTCACTCCACCTTCTCATCATAACCCTTCACTCCACCTTCTCACCATATCCCTTCACTCCACCTTCTCATCATATCCCTTCACTCCACCTTCTCATCATATCCCTTCACTCCACCTTCTCATCATATCCCTTCACTCCACCTTCTCACCATATCCCTTCACTCCACCTTCTCATCATTTTCCTTCACTCCACCTTCTCATCATATCCCTTTACTCCACCTTCTCCCCATATCCCTTCACTCCACCTTCTCACTATATCCCTTCACTCCAGCCTCTCACCGTACCCCTTCACTCCACCTTCTCAACATATCCCTTCACTCCACCTTCTCACCATATCCCTTCACTCCACCTTCTCACCATATCCCTTCACTCCACCTTCTCCCCATATCCCTTCACTCCACCTTCTCATCATATCCCTTCACTCCACCTTCTCACCATATCCCTTCACTCCACCTTCTCCACATATCCCTTCACTCCACCTTCTCACCATATCCCTTCACTCCACCTTCTCACTATATCCCTTCACTCCACCTTCTCATCATATCCCTTCACTCCACCTTCTCACCATATCCCTTCACTCCACCTTCTCACCATATTCCTTCACTCCACCTTCTCACCATATCCCTTCACTCCACCTTCTCACCATATCCCTTCATTCCACCTTCTCATCATATCCCTTCACTCCACCTTCTCACCATATCGCTTCACTCCACCTTCTCATCATATCACTTCACTCCACCTTCTCACCATATCCCTTCACTCCACCTTCTCACCATATCCCTTCACCACCTTCTCATCATATCCCTTCACTCAACCTTCTCCCCATTTACCTTCACTCCACCTTCTCACCATATCCCGTCACTCCACCTTCTCATCATATCCCTTCACTCCACCTTCTCCCCATATCCCTTCACTCCACCTTCTCACCGTATCCCTTCAATACACCTTCTCATCATATCCCTTCACTCCACCTTCTCATCATATCCCTTCACTCCACCTTCTCCCCATATCCCTTCACTCCACCTTCTCACCATATCCCTTCAATACACCTTCTCATCATATCCCTTCACTCCACCTTCTCACCATATCCCTTCACTCCATCTTCTCACCATATCCCTTCACTCCACCTTCTCACCATATCCCTTCACTCCACCTTCTCGCCATATCCCTTCACTCCACCTTCTCACCATATCCCTTCACTCCACCTTCTCATCATATCCCTTCACTCCACCTTCTCCTCATATCCCTTCACTCCACCTTCTCATCATATCCCTTCACTCCACCTTCTCCCCATATCCCTTCACTCCACCTTCTCACCATATCCCTTCACTCCACCTTCTCACCATATCCCTTCACTCCACCTTCTCACCATATCCCTTCACTCCACCTTCTCATTATATCCCTTCACTCCAGCTTCTCACCATATCACTTCACTCCACCTTCTCATCATATCCCTTCACTCCACCTTCTCACCATATCCCTTCACTCTACCTTCTCACCATATCCCTTCACTCCACCTTCTCACCATATCACTTCACTCCACCTTCTCATCATATCCCTTCACTCCACCTTCACCCATATCCCTTCACTCCACCTTCTCACCATATCCCTTCACTCCACCTTCTCATCATATCCCTTCACTCCACCTTCTCACCATATCACTTCACTCCACCTTCTCATCATAACCCTTCACTCCACCTTCTCACCATATTCCTTCACTCCACCTTCTCACCATATCCCTTAACTCCACCTTCTCATCATATCCCTTCACTCCACCTTCTCACCATATCCCTTCACTCCACCTTCTCCCCATATCCCTTCACTCCACCTTCTCATCATATCCCTTCACTCCACCTTCTCATCATATCCCTTCACTACACCTTCTCACCATTTCCCTTTACTCCACCTTCTCACCATATCCCTTCACTCCACCTTCTCACCATATCCCTTCACTCCACCTTCTCCCCATATCCCTTCACTCCAACTTCTCCCCATATTCCTTCACTCCACCTTCTCCCCATATCCCTTCACTCCACCTTCTCACCATATCCCTTCACTCCACCTTCTCACCATATCCCTTCACTCCACCTTCTCATCATAACCCTTCACTCCACCTTCTCACCATATTCCTTCACTCCACCTTCTCACCATATCCCTTCACTCCACCTTCTCATCATAACCCTTCACTCCACCTTCTCATCATATCCCTTCACTCCACCTTCTCACCATATCCCTTCACTCAACCTTCTCCCCATATCCCTTCACTCCACCTTCTCAGCATTTTCCTTCACTCCACCTTCTCACCATATCCCTTCACTCCACCTTCTCACCTTATCCCTTCACTCCACCTTCTCACCATATCCCTTCACTCCACCTTCTCATCATATCCCTTAACTCCACCTTCTCACCATATCCGTTCACTCCACCTTCTCATGATATCCCTTCACTCCACCGTCTCACCATATCCCTTCGCTCCACCTTCTCACCATATCCCTTCACTCCACCTTCTCCCCACATCCGTTCACTCCACCTTCTCATCATACCCCTTCACTCCACCTTCTCACCATATCCCTTCACTCCACCTTCTCACCATATCACTTCACTCCACCATCTCACTATATCCCTTCACTCCACCTTCTCATCATATCCCTTCACTCCACCTTCTCACCATATCCCTTCACTCCACCTTCTCACCATATCCCTTCACTCCACCTTCTCCCCATATCCCTTCACTCCACCTTCTCATCATATCCCTTCACTCCACCTTCTCACCATATCCCTTCACTCCACCTTCTCCCCATATCCCTTCACTCCACCTTCTCACTATATCCCTTCACTCCACCTTCTCACTATATCCCTTCACTCCACCTTCTCATCATATCCCTTCACTCCACCTTCTCACCATATCCCTTCACTCCACCTTCTCACCATATTCCTTCACTCCACCTTCTCACCATATCCCTTCACTCCACCTTCTCACCATATCCCTTCATTCCACCTTCTCATCATATCCCTTCACTCCACCTTCTCATCATATCCCTTCACTCCACCTTCTCATCATATCCCTTCACTCCACCTTCTCACCATATCCCTTCACTCCACCTTCTCACCTTATCCCTTCACTCCACCTTCTCACCATATCCCTTCACTCCACCTTCTCACCATATCCCTTCACTCCACCTTCTCATCATATCCCTTCACTCCACCTTCTCATCATATCCCTTCACTCCAGCTTCTCCCCATATCCCTTCACTCCACCTTCACACCATATCCCTTCACTCCACCTTCTCATCAAATCCCTTCACTCCACCTTCTCACCATATCCCTTCACTCCACCTTCTCACCATATCCCTTCACTCCACCTTCTCACCATATCCCTTCACTCCACCTTCTCATCATATCCCTTCACTCCACCTTCTCATCATATCCCTTCACTCCACCTTCTCACCATATCCCTTCACTCCACCTTCTCATCATATCCCTTCACTCCACCTTCTCATCATAACCCTTCACTCCACCTTCTCACCATATCCCTTCACTCCACCTTCTCATCATATCCCTTCACTCCACCTTCTCATCATATCCCTTCACTCCACCTTCTCATCATATCCCTTCACTCCACCTTCTCACCATATCCCTTCACTCCACCTTCTCATCATATCCCTTCACTCCACCTTCTCACCATATCCCTTCACTCCACCTTCTCATCATATCCCTTCACTCCACATTCTCACCATATCCCTTCACTTCACCTTCTCCCCATATCCCTTCACTCCACCTTCTCATCATATCCCTTCACTCCACCTTCTCATCATATCCCTTCACTACACCTTCTCACCATTTCCCTTCACTCCACCTTCTCATCATATCCCTTCACTCCACCTTCTCACCATATTCCTTCACTCCACCTTCTCACCATATCCCTTCACTCCACCTTCTCACCATATCCCTTCACTCCACCTTCTCCCCATATCCCTTCACTCCACCTTCTCCCCATATCCCTTCACTCCACCTGCTCCCCATATCCCTTCTCTCCACCTTTTCCCCTATCCCTTCACTCCACCTTCTCACCATATCCCTTCACTCCACCTTCTCACCATATCCCTTCACTCCACCTTCTCACCATATCCCTTCACTGCACCTTCTCATCATATCCCTTCACTCCACCTTCTCAGCATATCCCTTCACTCCACATTCTCACCATATCCCTTCACTCCGCTTTCTCCCCATATCCCTTCACTCCACCTTCTCATCATTTTCCTTCACTCCAGCTTCTCATCATATCCCTTTACTCCACTTTCTCCCCATATCCCTCACTCCACCTTCTCACTATATCCCTTCACTCCACCCTCTCACCATACCCCTTCACTCCACCTTCTCAACATATCCCTTCACTCCACCTTCTCACCATATCCCTTCACTCCACCTTCTCACCATATCCCTTCACTCCACCTTCTCCCCATATCCCTTCACTCCACCTTCTCATCATATCCCTTCACTCCACCTTCTCACCATATCCCTTCACTCCACCTTCTCCCCATATCCCTTCACTCCACCTTCTCACTATATCCCTTCACTCCACCTTCTCACTATATCCCTTCACTCCACCTTCTCATCATATCCCTTCACTCCACCTTCTCACCATATCCCTTCACTCCACCTTCTCACCATATTCCTTCACTCCACCTTCTCACCATATCCCTTCACTCCACCTTCTCACCATATCCCTTCATTCCACCTTCTCATCATATCCCTTCACTCCACCTTCTCACCATATCGCTTCACTCCACCTTCTCATCATATCACTTCACTCCACCTTCTCACCATATCCCTTCACTCCACCTTCTCACCATATCCCTTCACCACCTTCTCATCATATCCCTTCACTCAACCTTCTCCCCATTTACCTTCACTCCACCTTCTCACCATATCCCTTCACTCCACCTTCTCATCATATCCCTTCACTCCACCTTCTCCCCATATCCCTTCACTCCACCTTCTCACCATATCCCTTCAATACACCTTCTCATCATATCCCTTCACTCCACCTTCTCCCCATATCCCTGCACTCCACCTTCTCACCATATCCCTTCAATCCATCTTCTCACCATATCCCTTCACTCCACCTTCTCACCATATCCCTTCACTCCACCTTCTCGCCATATCCCTTCACTCCACCTTCTCACCATATCCCTTCACTCCACCTTCTCATCATATCCCTTCACTCCACCTTCTCATCATATCCCTTCACTCCACCTTCTCATCATATCCCTTCACTCCACCTTCTCCCCATATCCCTTCACTCCACCTTCTCACCATATCCCTTCACTCCATCTTCTCACCATATCCCTTCACTCCACCTTCTCACCATATCCCTTCACTCCACCTTCTCATCATATCCCTTCACTCCACCTTCTCACCATATCACTTCACTCCACCTTCTCATCATATCCCTTCACTCCACCTTCTCATCATATCCCTTCACTCCACCTTCTCCCCATATCCCTCCACTCCACCTTCTCACCATATCCCTTCACTCCATCTTCTCACCATATCCCTTCTCTCCACCTTCTCACCATATCCCTTCACTCCACCTTCTCGCCATATCCCTTCACTCCACCTTCTC
>NC_140998.1:187241111-187314568 GCF_052327205.1 Somniosus microcephalus
CCTCTCTCTCTCTGCCCCACTCTCTCTCTCTCTCAGCCCCACTCTCACTCTCTCTCTCTCTCTCTGCCCACTCTCTTTCTCTCTCTGCCCACTCTCTTTCTCTCTCTGCCCACTCTCTCTCTCTCTGTGCCCTATTCTCTCTCTCTGCCCTACTCTCTCTCTCTCTCTGGGACTGGGGGGTGGGGCTGTGCCTGCGGTCAGGGCTTCGCCGGGGGGGGGTGGGGCTGTGGCAGGACTGGGGGCGGGGCTGTGGCAGGACTCGGGGCGGGGCTGTGTCTGGGGGCTGTGAGCGGGGTTGGGACTGCCCTTTTAATCTCCACACACAATTGATGATTCTCCCCTCACCACTTCTTTCACTGGAGGAGGCTCTAAATTCACAATATTAACATCTAAAGAGCCCTGCGTTTACACTAAAATAACCACGAATTGTACTACCAAAAGAAACTTCCAGATGATTCATTACACTGACAATTTCTCTTTCTTCCTTCTCCAGCAGGGCAACAAGTGCACCGAGATGAGTGTCATCCTTGCCCTCATTGCAATGTTGCTTTTGCCACTGAAGATTTTCATGAGAAGCACGCCAGAAGACATCCAGAATCCAGTGGACAAATTTCAGCAGGACAATCTCCTCCTTGCAGCATAAAGTATCTTGCACAACGCAAAAATGGGCAGGGATTGTTCACACAATCTATCCACAGGAGAGACTGTATAAAAACAGGAGATTTTCACCTAGACCAGCAGATCCACACAGGAGAGAGGCCACATAAATGTGAATGTGGAAAGTGTTTCACACGGGCAGATAGCCTCCAAAGACACCAGCGGATCCACACAGGAGAGAGGCCGCATAAATGTGCTGAATGTGGAGAGAGTTTTGTTTACATCTATCAGCTGAAAGCTCACACGTGCTTTGAAACCTGCCGTCAATGTGGGGAAGTCTTCAAGGATTCAACAGCTTTCAAAGTTCACCTGAGAAAATGTTCCGAAACATAATGAAGAGAACGGTAACCAATTTATAATTTGACTAAGCATAAATATTTCTTTCTATTTGAATGACCTTCAATAACGATTAGTTATCTCAAATATTACTCATATTTATAATTTTTACCTTTCACTCTTCCTGATAATATTTCTGTGTGGATTAAGATTGAATATAAGGGTAAATTCCACAATTCCTCACTGCCAGTGAGGGTTGGAGATTCGGGGCTATGTTGCTGTAGCCTAATGTCTGACCCTCTTGCTCTGAAATTGTATCTTCCGAGTTGGATTTCAAAATGTTCCCTCTGCTATAAACTGCAGCATGTGCAGAATGTGTTTAATCTCCGTGAGTCTTTGTCCCACCGAACTGTCACAGCCCCTTTATTCTGATGGTGAGAGATCGTTGGGATCGATGCTGTCTTTATTCAGTCTGGTTACATCTGCATTGGTAAAGGTGCCTATCACAAAATATACTGTGTTAATAAATATAGCGACTGAAAAATTGTTGCCCATGAGATTTCGTGAACAGATGTTCAGTAAAATGCTGTTATTGTAGTTTTCAAAGTTTAAGAAACTGTTGACAAAATTTTAAGCAGAAGCTGAATTTGAAAATTGTAAAGTTGGTTGAAACGTGTAATTTATTTGACACAGGCTCGACAGGCCGAAATGTGCTTTAATTTGTATTATTGTGAATTCTATTTAAAATATTTACATGCAAACTGGTTGATCTGTGTCTACATTGTCCAAGTAAAATCTATGTTGGTGCACAGAGTTATTCGAACATTATTAAACAAGCAAATTGTGATCTGATTCATTGTCATTGAGCAGCTTATTTAATGCTAATATATTTTAGCCTCTAGCCGGTTATAGATAGCGGTCGAGGGCACAAAATTGTGAAAGATCAATTTTTTTACAAATGGCTCCTGGGCTGGCAGCTCCCAAGGGAGCTCCTTGGCCATCCGTTGCCATCCTTTGCTCTTTCTCCCCCAGTCTCCTCTCTTCTGCTGTTTAAGTTCCCCTGGCTCTAATAGTGGGTGCAACAAAAACAGATGATCTGGTCATTATCACATTGCTGTTTGTGGGAGCTTGCTGTGCACAAATTGGCTGCTGCGTTTCTTACATTACAACAGTGACTCCACTTCCAAAAGTACTTCATTGGCTGTAAAGCGCTTTGAGACGTCCGGTGGTCGTGAAAGGCGCTATATAAATGCAAGTCTTTTTATTCTGAAAATGACTGAATTGCCTCTGATCTGAGGGGAGTCAGGCGGAACGTTTGTTGGCGGGGCGAGGTGCGCCGGCCGGCGGGTTTAGCGCGGGGACGCTGGGCCGGAATGAAGATGACGGCGCCCATGTGAGGGGGAAAAGCGGCTTCTTGTTGTTTAAAAGAGGAAGAAAACCGGGTTTAAAAAACCCGCCGGAGCCGCGGAGAAAGAGGCGCCCTGGGAGTGGGCACCCGCTAGCCGCCGATAAGGCCCTGGAGTTGGGGTAAGTGAGGCCGGAGAGGCTCCGGGAGCGGGAATGAGTGGGCGGGCTGAGCCCTGGAGACTAGGCCCAGGTCCCCCTCCTCTCCCCTCCCCCAGCCTCAGGCCCAGGACCCACATTCAGCCCAGTTCAACCTGAGCAGCATGGTGGCATAGTGGTTAGCACTGTTGCCTCACAGCGCCAGGGACCCGGGTTTAAATCCGGCCTCGGGTGACTGTCTGTGTGGAGTTTGCACATTCTCCCCGTGTTTGCGTGGGTTTTCTCCGGGTGCTCTGGTTTCCTCCCACAGTCCAAAGATGTGCGGGTTAGGTTGATTGGCCATGATAAAAAATTGGCCCTTAGTGTTAGGGGGGATTAAATACGTGGGGTTACGGGGATAGGGCTTGGGTGGGATGGCTGTCGGTGTAGGGACCGGGTGCTAGGGTTTGGATGATCAGCCATGATCTCGTTGAATGGCGGAGCAGCCTCGAAGGGCCGGATGGCCTACTCCTGCTCCTATCTTCTATGTTTCTATGTTTCACATTCCACTCAAACTTCTCATTCATTTCAACCTCTTACACTTAGTCACACTTTTAAAAAAATTAGCTCATTTTAACCCCTCTTTAATTTTATTGTAATCTATTTGATTTTTAGAAAACATGATTTTAATCTCTTAAATATAAATTTATTTTCTATTTTTAAAAATCTAACCTTATTATAAGAAAGAAAGACTTGCATTTATATAGCACCTTTCATGACCACCAGACGTCTCAAAGCGCTTTACAGCCAATTAAGTTTGAACTGCAGACACTGTTGTAATGTGGGAAATGCAGCAGCCAATTTGTGCACAGCAAGCTCCCACAAACAGCAATGTGATAATGACCAGATAATCTGTTTTTGTTATGTTGGTTGAGGGATAAATATTGGCCAAGACACTGGGGATAATTCCCCTACTCTTCTTCGAAATAGTGGCCATGGGATCTTTTACGTCCACCTGAGAGAGCAGACGGGGCCTCGGTTTAATGTCTCATCCGAGAGATGGCACCTCCGACAGTGCAGCACTCCCTCAGCACGGCACTCGAGTGTCGGCCTGGATTTATATGCTGCAAGTCCCTGGAGTGGAACTTGAACCCTCAACCTTTTGACTCAGAGGTGAGTGTGCTACCCACTGAGCCACAGATGACACTTTTAGTTTTATTACTTTTAGATTTCATTAAAACGTTTCGTCCACTTTAATCCAGGAAATTTATTTCCACTTTATAATTGGCAAAAGAACCGAAGGAAACGTGAGGAAAGACTTTTTTACGCTGCGAGTGGTTAGGATCTGGAATTCACTGCCTGAAAGGGTGGTGGAGGCAGATTCAATCATGGCTTTTGTTGTGTATGTACCTTTAAGAGAATAACTGGTCTCAGACTGCAGTACTGGCAGTGACCACCCCTGTATAAAAGGCGCTAGAGAGCCTCTGTTGTTTAGTTTCGTTATGGACTTCCACCAGTAAAGATCTGTTTGTTTTCACTCCTGCTGGTCCGTGTCTCAATCATTCACGGACTTAACACTGGTGACGAGGATGGGATCAGGAAGATAAACTTAGATTGGCATTCCATTCATGCAATGACGGTGGAAAAAGATGAAGACGTCACTCCTGGACGATTGTCAACAATCTTAGCTAACGCCAAAGAGGTATTTCTACAAGAACTGGGCACGCTTAAAGGCATAACCGCCTCGATAAAAATAGAAGAGAATGCAGTTCCCAAGTTTTTCAAAGCGAGACCGGTACCATATGCAATTCGCCCAGTCGTCGAGGCAGAGCTGGCGAATCTGGAGAAGGCGGGCGTGTTGTCTAAGGTCGACTGGAGCGAGTGGGCGACACCCATCGTTCCTGTCATGAAGAAAACGTTAAGCAATAAGTCCGGAGAGCCAAGGAAGATTCGCATCTGTGGGGATTTCAAGGTGACGGTGAACCCTGTCCTTCGCACAGTACAATATCCTCTTCCAAGGATAGAAGACATCTTCGCCTCGCTGTCTGGAGGGAAGCGTTTTACAAAAATTGACCTAGCACAAGCATATTTGCAGATGGAGGTTGAAGAGTCCTCTAGGAAGTATCTCACGATAAACACTCACAAAGGTCTTTACCAGTATCATCGATCGGTATTCAGAGTAGCATCGGCTCCGGCGATATGGCAAAGAGCGATGGAACAAGTCCTGCAAGGGATTCCGGGGACTCGGTGTTACTTGGACGACATCCTTGTAACAGGTGAAGATGACAGTGAACACCTTAACAACCTAGAACAGGTGCTCACTAGACTACGGGAACATGGGCTGCGAGCCAACCGCCCCAAGTGCGAATTTTTTAAGAAACAGATATCGTATTGTGGCCACGTGATTGATGAAGAGGGGTTACATAAGTCTCCTGACAAAATTGAAGCGGTTGTTAAGGCCCCAGCGCCTGAAAACGTGTCGCAACTGAGGTCATTCCTCGGGTTGGTGAATTACTATCATAAGTTTTTGCCGAATTTGTCGACAATTCTGCACCCACTGAACGCCCTGCTACGAACGGGGGTAGCATGGAAATGGAGCGATGATTGTAAGCGTGCTTTTCAGAAGAGTAAGGACTTAATCACTTCAAAGGAAGTATTGGCTCACTACAACCCAGCACTGCCAATCAGGCTGGCGTGTGATGCGTCTCCCTACGGCATTGGGGCGGTACTGTCACATAAATTCCTTGATGGTTTGGAGAGGCCGATAGCTTTTGCGTCGCGCTCGTTAACTTCTGCCGAGCGTAACTACGCCCAGATTGACAGAGGCCCTCAGCCTAGTGTGGGGGGTGAAGAAGTTCAATCACTATCTGCACAGTCAAAAATTTACTCTACTAACCGATCATCAACCTCTTGTCTCCATTTTCAACCCTCAGAAGGGCGTACCGATAATGACAGAACAACGGCTGCAGAGATGGTCCCTTTTCCTAGGGGCACACCAATATGACATCGAGTACAAAGGAACTAAACAGCATGGAAATGCTGATGGATTGTCACGTCTACCGTTGCCGACGGTGGAAGAAGAAGACCTTGCAGTGGATCCAATGGAGTTATTCCACTCGACCATAGTCGAATGTCTCCCTGTGACGAATGCAAACATAGAAAAGGAAACACGGAATGACCTGACACTATCACGGGTCTATGATTTAACGGTGAAGGGATGGCCAGCACATGGCGAACCACTGCTGCCAGCATTCTCGCCGAGAAGAGAACAGCTGTCAGTGTGCAGAGGAACCTTGATGTGTGGATCCAGAGTAGTAATTCCACCTAAGTTGACGGATAGAGTGCTCAATGAGCTTCATGAGGGTCATCTGGGTGGGGTAAAAATGAAGAGCTTAGCCAGAGCGTTTGTGTGGTGGCCGGGAATCGATAGAGAAATCGAAGAGATGACCAAGAGCTGTGCAGGATGCCAGAAGGTCCAAAACGCCCCACCACAAGCTCCTCTGCATCCATGGGAGTGGCCCTCATCTCCATGGCAAAGGGTGCATATTGATTTTGCTGGTCCCTTCATGGACTTGATGTTTTTAATTGCGGTGGATGCACATTCAAAGTGGCCAGAGGTAATAAAAATGTCCTCAACCACCACGGAAAAAACTATCACAGTTTTACGAACCATATTCGCCAGGAATGGGCTGCCTGCACAGATTTGCTCTGACAATGGACCACAGTTTGTGTCTGAAGAGTTCCGGAGGTTCTTAAAGAACAATGGTGTTAAGCATTACACATGACGGGCAGCACGGTGGCATAGTGGTTAGCACTGTTGCCTCACAGCGCCAGGGACCCGGGTTCGAATCTGGCCTCGGGCGACTGTCTGTGTGGAGTTTGCACATTCTCCCCGTGTTTGCGTGGGTTTCCTCCGGGTGCTCCGGTTTCCTCCCACAGTCCAAAGATGTGCTGGTTAGGTTGATTGGCTATGATAAATTGACCCTTAGTGTTAGGGGGATTAAATATGTGGGGTTACGGGGATAGGGTGGGATATGTGTTGGTGTAGGGGTTACGGGGATCAGGTGGTATATGTGTCGGTGCAGGCTCGATGGGCTGAAATGGCCTCTATCTGCACTGTGGGGTTTCTGTGATTTCTGTGATTCTGTGATCTGCTCCATATCATCCAGCCACTAATGGATTGGCCGAGAGGTTTGTCCAAACATTCAAGAAGGCTATCAAGGCAATGTGTAATGAAGATATACCCCTACAACACAAGGTGGACAACTTCTTGTTTGCCTACCGGAATGCGACACATGCGGTTACCAACCAAACTCCACCCATGATGTTCTTCAATCGAAGACTACGATGCCGCTTGGATTTGGTTAAGCCAAATGTCCGAAGAGATGTAGAGAACAGGCAGTTTCAGAATATGAATGAAAGGCCGACCAGGAGTTTTAAGATAGGTCAACCAGTTTTGGCCCGGGACTACCGCACTGAGAAATGGCAACCAGGAACGATTTGTACACGACAAGGACCTCTCATGTATACCGTGGACGTTGGGGAGAGCATTGTAAGACACCATGCTGACCAGATTCTAGAGTCACTGGAAAACGTCAACTCCACACCACGATCTGATACACCTGGTAATGAAATCGACGTTCCAATTGCAGCTACCGCAGAACCGGTAATATTGGAAGCAGATGAACCAAACAACGACATTGATTCCGACTCAACACTGCCAGAAGAACCTGATACCCCAAAGAGGCGTTATCCAGATAGAATCAGGAAGCCTCCTCAAAGACTGAACTTATAATTGCTTAAACTTAACCAATGTATCTAGCAACAGTAATTGTGATTGTAATTCGTTATCATTTAGTTGTTAAATGAATGTTATGTACTGTTTATCTAAAAGGGGAGGAATTGTTGTGTATGTACCTTTAAGAGAATAACTGGTCTCAGACTGCAGTACCGGCAGTGACCACCCCTGTATAAAAGGCGCTAGAGAGCCTCTGTTGTTTAGTTTCGTTATGGACTTCCACCAGTAAAGATCTGTTTGTTTTCACTCCTGCTGGTCCGTGTCTCAATCATTCACGGACTTAACAGCTTTCAAAAGGGAATTGGATAAGTACCCGAAGGAAAAAGAATTTCCAGGGTTACGGGGAAAGGGCGGGGGAGTGGGACTAGCTGAAGTGCTCTTTCCAAGTCAGGATGGTGTGTGACTTGGAGGGAAACTTGGAGGTGGTGGTGTTCCCATGCGCCTGCTGCCCTTGTTCTTCTAGGTGGTAGAGGTGGCGGGTTTGGGAGGTGCTGCTGAAGAAGCCTTGGCGAGTTGCTGCAGTGCATCTTGTAGTTGGTAAACACTGCAGCCACGGTACGCCGGTGGTGGAGGGAGTGAATGTTCAAGGTGGCAGATGGGGTGCCAATCAAGCAGGCTGCTTTGTCTTGGATGGTGTCGAGCTTCTTGAGTGTTGTTGGAGCTGCACTCATCCAGGCAAGTGGGAGATGGGGACGGGGGGAAGGCTGTTTGACCGGGCGGGGTGGTTGGAGTTCGGAGTTCATGTGATGATATCTCCAGGAATACCTGCAACCAGAGTTAGCAGCCCGAGTGAGCTGTGGGTCAGTAATCAGTGTGGGATGGGGTCCGGGGGGGGCGGTGATCAGTGTGGGACGGGGTCCGGGGGGGGCGGTGATCAGTGTGGGACGGGGTCCGGGGGGGGGGCGGTGATCAGTGTGGGACGGGGTCCGGGGGGTGATCAGTGTGGGACGGGGTCCGGGGGGGTGATCAGTGTGGGACGGGGTCCGGGGGGTCGGTGATCAGTGTGGGACGGGGTCCGAGGGGTGATCAGTGTGGGACGGGGTCCGGGGGTTGATCAGTGTGGGATGGGGTCCGGGGGTCGGTGATCGCTGTGGGACGGGGTCCGGGGGGTCGGTGATCAGTGTGGGACGGGGTCCGGGGGTCGGTGATCAGTGTGGGACGGGGTCCGGGGGTTGGTGATCAGTGTGGGACGGGGTCCGGGGGGGTGATCAATGTGGGACGGGGTCCGGGGGGTGGGTGATCAGTGTGGGACGGGGTCCGGGGGATCCGGGGGGTCGGTGATCATTGTGGGACGGGGTCCGGGGGGTCGGTGATCAGTGTGGGATGGGGTCCGGGGGGTGATCAGTGTGGGACGGGGTCCGGGGGGTCGGTGATCAGTGTGGGATGGGGTCCGGGGGGTGATCAGTGTGGGACGGGGTCCGGGGGGTCGGTGATCAGTGTGGGACGGGGTCCGGGGGGCGATCAGTGTGGGACGGGGTCCAGGGGGTGATCAGTGTGGGACGGGGTCCGGGGGTTCGGTGATCAGTGTGGGACGGGGTCCGGGGGGTGATCAGTGTGGGACGGGGTCCGGGGGGTGATCAGTGTGGGACGGGGTCCGGGGTTTGGTGATCAGTGTGGGACGGGGTCTGGGGTTTGGTGATCAGTGTGGGACGGGGTCCGGGGGGACGGTAATCAGTGTGGGACGGGGTCCAGGGGGTCGGTGATCAGTGTGGGACAGGGTTCGGGGGGTGATCAGTGTGGGTCGGGGTCCGGGGGGTGATCAGTGTGGGACGGGGTCCGGGGGGTCGGTGATCAGTGTGGGATGGGGTCCGGCGGGGGCGGTGCGGTGATCAGTGTGGGACGGGGTCCGGCGGGGGCGGTGCGGTGATCAGTGTGGGACGGGGTCTTGGGGGTGATCAGTGTGGGATGGGTTCTGGGGGTCGGTGATCAGTGTGGGATGGGGTCTGGGGGGTTGGTGATCAGTGTGGGACGGGGTCTGGGGGTCGGTGATCAGCGTGGGACGGGGTCCGGGGGTCGGTGATCAGTGTGGGACGGGGTCTGGGGGGTCGGTGATCCGTGTGGGACGGGGTCCGGGGGTGGGGTGATCAGTGTGGGATGGGGTCCGGGGGGCGGTGATCAGCGTGGGACGGGGTCCGGGGGGGTCGGTGATCAGCGTGGGACGGGGACGGTGATGAATGGCGGACGGGATCTGGCCATTCCTGGGTCGCGTGTGACGTGATGCTGGGATTGTGACGTTTGAATTCTCACCTTTGCTCCGGTCTTTGATCCCCCTCAGACTCCCGGCCCCTCGGAAGGATGCATCTCACCGCTGCCCTCTGGATCAGTCATGGGCGAGTTTACCGTCGGATGGGGCTGGGATCCCGGTCCCGGATCGATATGTTGCGGAACCTTGTGACAGCGTTGGTGCGACACGAGAGGATTGAAACCACCCTGGCCCGGGCTGATGAGATGAGGTTTTACACTGAGAAGGTAATCACTTCCTCCCTTCGAACACCCCGTTTATCTTGTTCCTTCCTGCTGTCTGCCCAGGCTGCTGTTACTCTGCTTTCCTCCAAATCAACAACGTGCATTTATATAGCGCCTTTCAGGACCACTGGACGTCGCAAGCGCTTTTCAGCCAATGAAGTACTTTTGAAGTGTTGCCACTGTTGTAATGTGGGAAACGCGGCAGGCAATTTGTGCACAGCAAGCTCCCACAAACTGCAATGTGACAATGACCAGATAATCTGTTTTAGTGATATTGATTGAGCGATAAATATTGGCCAGGACACCAGGGATAACTCCACTGTCGGAGGTGCTGACTTTTGGATGAGACGTTAAACCGAGGCCCCGTCTACTCTCTCAGGTGGACGTAAAAGATCCCGCGGCACTAATTCGAAGAAGAGCAGGAGAGTTCTCCCCGGTGTCCTGGCCAATATTTATCCCTCAACCAACATCACTAGAAAACAGATTATCTGGTCATTATCACATTGCTGTTTGTGGGAGCTTGCTGTGTACAAATTGGCTGCCACATTTCCAACATTACAACAGTGACTACACTTCAAAAGTACCTCATTGGCTGTAAAGTGCTTTGGGATGTCTGCTGGTAGTGAAAGGCGCTTTATTAATGCAAATCTTTCTTTTAAATGTACTAGGTCCAGTTCTGGACACAGAGACATAAGGGAGACATTCAACTACTAGTGGCGTCACAGAGTAGAGCCACGAGACCGATCCCCGGCGCCAGAGGGACTGAGTTATGTGGAGAGACTTGGGCGACTCAACCTGGCGAGGAGGCTCCTTAAAAGTGACCGTATTGAGGAATTAAAAACAAACCTTTCCTGGGATGTGGGCGTCGCTGGCAAGGCCGGCATTTATTGCCCATCCCTAATTGCCCTTGAGAAGGTGGTGGGGAGCCACCTTCTTGAACTGCTGCAGTCCGTGTGGTGAAGGTACTCCCACAGTGCTGTTAGGGAGGGAGTTCCAGGATTTTGACCCAGCGACGATGGAGGATCGGCCGATGTATCTCCAAGTCAGGATGGTGTGTGACTTGGAGGGGAACTTGGAGGTGGTGGTGTTCCAATGCGCCTGCTGCCCTTGTCCTTCTGGGCGGTAGAGATGGCGAGTTTGGGAGGTGCTGCCGAAGAGGCCTTGGCGAGTTGCTGCAGTGCAATAGAGAGGGATGAATATCCGGAATGTTACTTCAAATGAATCTGTGCGATTTGGACAAGGAAACACGGCTTCAAACTAGTTAATGGAAACTCGGGCTGTTATCAGGAAGGTTTACTTCACACAGAGGGAGTGACCAACACTTGGAATGGACTGGCAGATAGAGGACTGGGGCACGAGGCACAATCCTGGAATGGGTTAACGAACAATTGGAGGCAGCGATGGGCTGTTCTGGATGGGAGCATTAAGATGGGCCGAATGGCCAGCCACATCCGGAATGATCATCTGGAGCAGCTTGAATTCCCAAATTCAGGAGGCGGGATCCCCTGGAGGTGTAGCTAAAATACTGAACACTGACCTCCAAATGCTGGTTTTTAATTTGGATTTTCAAAAGCAGTCACCTAAAGGACATCGAAAGGGATGAAAGGAGGAATCTCGTCCTGTGCCTGATCGAAGCATCGCAGCAGACAAAGGAACCGGGTTCCGGAACAGAGACGTACCCAGGGCCCAGTGCAGGAGTGTCCTGGAGGATCCCTGCAGGAGTGTCCAGGGACTGACCAGGGATGGGACGCTATTGTTACATAGACAAGAGATTCGCATTTTTACAGTGCCTTCACATCCTCGGGACATCCCAAAGCTCTTCACAGCCAATGATGTACTTTTTGAATTGTGGTCACTGTTGTAATGTAGGTAACACAGCAGCCAGTTTGTGCACAGCCAGCTCCCACAAACAGCGATGTAATGGGAACACCACCACCTCCAAGTTCCCCTCCAAGACACACCATCCTGACTTGTAGATATGTCGCCATTCCTTCATCGTCGCTGGATCAAAATCCTGGAAGTCCCTCCCTAACAGCACTGTGGGAGGAGTACCTTCACCACACGGCCTGCAGCGGTTCAAGAAGGCGGCTCACCACAACCTTCTCAAGGGCAACTAGGGATGGGCAATAAATGCTGGCCTTACCAGTGACGGCCTCATCATGTGAATGGATTAAAAATAAGACCAGACCATCTGGTTTTAGTGATTATTGGTTGAGTGATAAATATTAACCCAGGACACCTGGGATAACTTCCACTGCTCTTGTTCCAATAGAGGCTGCAGATTCTTTTACGTCCACCTGAGAGGGCAGATGAGGCCTCGGTTTAACGTCTCATCCGAAAGACGGCAGCTCTGACAGTGCAGCACTCCCTCAATACTGCCCCTATGACAGTGCGGCGCTCCCTTAGTACTGCCCCTCCGACAGTGCAGCGCTCCCTCAGTACTGCCCCTCCGACAGTGCGGCGCTCCCTCAGTACTGCCCCTCCGACAATGCAGCGCTCCCTCAGTACTGACCCTCTGACAGTGCAGCGCTCCCTCAGTACTGCCCCTCCAACAGTGTAGCGCTTCCTCAGTACTGCCCCTTCGACAGTGTAGCGCTTCCTCAGTACTGCCCCTCCGACAGTGCAGCGCTCCCTCAGTACTGCCCCTCCGACAGTACAGCACTTCCTCAGTACAGCCCCTCCGACAGTGCAGCCCTCAGTACTGCTCCTCCGACAGTGCGGCGCTCCCTCAGTACTGCCCCTCCGACAATGCAGCGCTCCCTCAGTGCTGCCCCTCCGACAGTGCGGCGCTCTCTCAGTACTGCCCCTCTGACAGTGCGGCACTCCCTCAGTACTGCACCTCCGACAGTGTGGAACTCCCTCACTGCTGCCCCTCCGACAGTGCGGCGCCCACTCAGTACCACCCCTCCGACAGTGCAGCACTCCCTCAGTACTGCTCCTCTGACAGCGCAGCGCTCCCTCTACTGCTCCTCATTTACTCGATCAAAACCCCTCATGATTTTGAACGCCGCTCTTTACAAGAATGGTTCCAGGGATGAGGGACTTCAGTACTGAGGGAGCGCCGCACTGTCGGAGGGGCAGTACTGAGGGAGCGCTGCACTGTCGGAGGGGCAGTACTGAAGGAGCGCTGCACTGTCGGAGGGGCAGTACTGAGGGAGCGCCGCACTGTCGGAGGGGCAGTACTGAGGGAGCGCCGCACTGTCGGAGGGGCAGTACTGAGGGAGCGCTGCACTGTCGGAGGGGCAGTACTGAAGGAGCGCTGCACTGTCGGAGGGGCAGTACTGAGGGAGTGCTGCACTGTCGGAGGGGTGGTACTGAGGGAGCGCTGCACTGTTGGAGGGGCGGTACTGAGGGAGCGCCGCATTGTCGGAGGGGCAGTACTGAGGGAGCGCTGCACTGCCATAGGGGCAGTACTGAGGGAGTGCTGCACTGTCGGAGCTGCCGTTTTTCGGAAGAGACGTTAAACCGAGGCCCCGTCTGCCCTCTCAGGTGGACGTAAAAGATCCTGCAGCCTCTATTGGAACAAGAGCAGGGGAAGTTATCCCAGGTGTCCTGGGTTAATATTTATCCCTCAACCAATAATCACTAAAAACAGATGCTCTGGTCTTATTTATAATCCATTCATGGGATGTGGGCGTCGCTGGCAAGGCCGGCATTTATTGCCCATCCCTAACGACCCTTGAGAAGGTGGTGGTGAGCCGCCTTCTTGAACCGCTGCAGTCCGTGTGGTGAAGGTGCTCCCACAGTGCTGTTTGGGAGGGAGTTCCAGATTTTGACCCAGCGACGATGGAGGAACGGCGATATATCTCCAAGTCAGGATGGTGTGCGACTTGGAGGGAAACTTGGAGGTGGTGGTGTTCCCAACAGAGCGCTGTTTGTGGGAGCTTGCTGTGCGCAAATTGGTTGCTGTTTTACCTACATTAAGTTGGACAGCAACTTCCAGTAACTGCACACATGCAGTTAAACGCTAAAATCAGGAAGTTGCCGTCCGAGTTGCCCTGCTCCTCCAGAAGCTGCGCTATACTGGTATCTCATCGAGAGACTCAGTACTGAAACACATGGAAAGGAGTGTGTTGTGTATGTAATATGTGTGCTACTTTGAACCTATGGACAGGACTGCACTACTTGTAGGGCGTAGTGATACGCAGTACCACTCCTGGCCATAGGGGTATAAATAGTACTGTGGGTACTGATCTCCCCTCAGTTCCCGCCTGTGGGCATGAAGTAAAGACCTACGTGTAGTCCCTACCTCCAACCAGTAAAGACCTGTTTTATTGTTACTGATTAAGTCTGAGTATTAATTACTTGAACAACTCACAGACTTAACACTGGCGACGAGTCAGGTTCTTACCCTGCGGCAGTTATTCCACGGCGGCTTCGTCCACAGACAGGACGTTGAAGGGAGGTTTCAAATCTCACCACCCCACTGGAAGCGACAGGCATTAGGACCCTGAAGCCTCCATCAGCGACTGAAAACTGGAGGACAGAAGACATCCTGCAGCTTCTTTTTCAACCTCGGTGGTGGGTAAGCCAAGCAGCGTTGGCTGCAAAGACAGGGCTGGGGGAAGTCGGAGGTAGAAGGGCCATCGATCGCAATCCCTGATAAGGGCCGCACTCGGGCTGAAAGGTGCAGCGTCGGCAGACACTGAAGGCGCGAGAGCCGCGGTGAAAAGCGCGGGCCATCGATCGCGGCGGAGATAAGGGCCGCACTCGGGGCTGAAGGGAGATGGCGTCGGGGGACGGGTGAAGACTGCCAAGCGCGGGAAAACCGCCATTTTGTGGGCGGAGGACAACGGCAAGAGCGGGAAGCCGCCATCTTGGATAGCAGTAAAAAAAAAAAATCTGAGAAATTGCAAATCTGATAAAGTACTACAATGCCTAAACACGGGAATATTAGCAACTTTGATAGTGACATCGAAGATTGGGCCATATATGTTGAACGAGTTAAAAATTATTGTAAGGCCAATAAAATTCGTGAGGCTGATAAAGCACTAACATTATTAAATTTAATGGGTGCGAAGACATACGGGCAATTGAAACACCTGTTATCACCAGATGAACCGGCGGATAAGACGTTCGATGAGATTGTTACTGTCCTGAAAGATCATCTAAACCCCACGCCGCTGATGCTAGCGGAACGATTTAAATTTTACGACAGAAGGCAGCTACAGCATGAAAGCAATGCTGAATATTTGCTGGAATTGCGTAAATTAGCGAAATATTGCCAGTTTGGAACGGGACTGACAGTTGCACTACGAGACAAATTTGTGTGTGGTTTATTTAAACAGGATACACAAAAGCGACTGCTCGAGGAGAATGAGCTGACGCTTGAGAAGGCGGTCACTATGGCAGCGGCACACGAAGCCGCAGCGAGAGGCACGGCAGTAATGCAGCTACGGTCACCGGAGCTCAGTGCACACAAATTGGGTGTGAGTTCTGGCAAATGTTATCGTTGTGGAAAGACAATGCATGATCAGAACCAGTGTTGGTTTAAAAACCAAGAATGTAGAACTTGTGGTAGGCTTGGACATATAGCTAGAGTATGCAGGTCAGGGAAGAAGACCAGCAACAAGAAGTCACCGCAAGGAAAATACGCAAAAGTACACAAGGTGGCCGAACAGGAGTCCGATTCAGACGCTAGCAGTAATGAACTGGCTGGCTTAAGCAGTATTGAACTGGCTAGCTTAAGGGTACTCAACGTTGGTAAGGGTGCAGACCTCCAGACAATTTGGGTTACTCTTCAGATAGAAGGAGTCCAAGTAAAAATGGAATTGGACACTGGATCGGCATTGTCGGTCATGAATAAGAAAGATTACAGAAGGTTATTCCAACATATTCCCCTACAGGATACGGAGATTATATTGACAACCTACACGGGGCAGAGAGTGTACCCCATTGGGACAATAAAGGTTGCAGTGGCCAACAAGGGCGAAGGAAGTCAAATAATGGACTTATATGTGCTACCGGAGGGAGGTCCACCACTACTAGACCGGGAGTGGTTTAGAAACATAAATATGGACTGGCATTCGCTAAAAGCCATAAAGAGTGAGAACTCGGTGCAGATAATCAGCCCAGACTCTAGAACTGATGATGGTAAGACCAACCCATGTGCAAAAGACAAAGTTTCAGCACAGAATTCCACTGAGCAACAACAACATAGTTTAACAGAGAATTCTGAGTCTGTCAAGTCTACTGATATGCACATTTTTGAGGGACACTGGGCTCGAACTCAACTCCATTTCAAACTACAACAGCAATTAGAACAAATGATTCGCCGTTTTGAGCAAGAGATGAATGAAATAAAAAAGTTCTTTGTTACAGAGTGGGAGAATCTGGAAAGGCAACAGAAGCAACTGATGGAGAAAATGGAGCAGGAGCACACCAACCATCTGCGCGAGGAGGCCGAACGAATCAAAGCTGATTCAGGTTCTGAAGGTGCGTGCCATAATCTGGTGTCAGAAGAGTTAACGGTCAGCCAACTCCTTCATATGCTGAGGGACAAGACTCTGAAATGGGAAAAACTTGAACACGAGCTGCGATCTTCAAAGGAAAAGGGTTCGGAGCTCTCAAAAGTCATTGAGATGGCTGATGTGACGACACAGACTGAAACGACTGCAACAGAGCAGCCATTGGATGCCAAAAGTACGCTGACTCACGTCAATGTAGAACAACAGACCGCTGAAACAGCTGCTCCGGTAGAGGGATTGCATAGTCCGATCAATCAATCTCCAAAGGAAGTTGAAGTATTAAAATCACAAATGAGGTCACTAGTAAACGACTTGCTGAAAGCCCAGAAAAAGCTGGATGCAGAGGTACACATGAAGAAGTCTCTTCAGGAAAGATGTCTGGATTTGGAACAAGAGCTGGCTAACGTCCAGCTGGGTATGGAGGAAATAGACGACCCTCTCGCTGACCTGTCGGACGACTCCGAATATTACTATGTCCTGTCCTGCCCAACTTGTAACTTCGACTCCCACCATACAGAAGTCATGGAGGAGCACCGAAAGTCTACGGAACATCGGGAGAAGGTGGCTCTACTACGGAAAAAGGAGGAAGAGAAGGAGGAACTGCGCATGCAGCTGGCAGCTGACAGTGGAGCCCAGAGAGTCTCCAAGAAGCAGAAAAGGAAAAGTCGAAACAGAAGATGACCCATCTGAACCATTATTACCTCTACCAGATCACACACGTGGTCCCTCCGAACGGAGCCAATTCAGTTCGGAAGTTCAAACTGTTAAATCCATGGAAGGACTATTGAAGGAGTCACTCCAGCAACGTGAACCGACTACACCACAGAGATTGAATCTGTGAACTGTTTTCCGCAGAGACTGAATCTGTGATCTGTTTTGACATGAAGTTATCTATGTATCTATGTTATTCTGTTATGTAAACCTGAAGTTATATATGTATATATGTTATTACGTTATGTTAAATGGGGAGATGACTGTAAAGCTAAGAAGGGAGGAATGTTGTGCATGTAATATGTGTGCTACTTTGAACCTATGGACAGGACTGCACTACTTGTAGGGCGTAGTGATACGCAGTACCACTCCTGGCCATAGGGGTATAAATAGTACTGTGGGTACTGATCTCCCCTCAGTTCCCGCCTGTGGGCATGAAGTAAAGACCTACGTGTAGTCCCTACCTCCAACCAGTAAAGACCTGTTTTATTGTTACTGATTAAGTCTGAGTATTAATTACTTGAACAACTCACAGACTTAATCGAGTGAAGTTGCGGTACCTACCTGATAGATACCCACTAAACTCGCCAGTAATTGCATGATAAGTCTTAATTACTGCCAAACAACCTCTGCCAATGAAAACTAAGTTTTACAAGTGTGGAGTTTCATCCCTTCAGATTTTAATTATTTTTGGAGATTTAAAAAAATAAAAAACCTCAAATAATTTTTTTAAACTTTTTCTTTCTGTCTCTTTTATCTCTCTTAATCCCAATTTTCTTTCCCTCTCTATTTAATTTCTGTAAATGATTTGGCACTGAATTAACTATTCTAACTTACACTTCCTAGTTCAGACTCTGCAGGCTGTACCTTAATTCCCAAAAACAGGTGGGGGGTGGGTGGGTTTGGGGTCAGGTCAGAGGTTAAAATTCAAAAATTGTGAAAAGGAACACAACTCGCCCACTTCCAGTTTTAGCGGAGGCGGGACGAGAGGCGCGCGACCAATCCACTCCCAGGAGGCGGGTTGGTTATTTAAATATTAAAATGAGGGCCCGCAGCCTCATTATAACAGTCATCCTATTTTTAAACTCGTGTCACCCAGGTTTCCCAGGCTTCGGGAAACCTGGCAGATGAAAGGAGGTGAGAAGGGCCGAATCCATGAGGTAAGTGCCTTTACAGCACTGTTTGTGGGCCAGGAGGAGCAGGAGTGCTTCCTACAGGTCCAACAAGCTACCCGGTAAACCCCTGCAACTGGCCACCATTCAACGCCCCCCACCACCACCCAACCACCATTGGACCTTCCCCAGCAGCCCCCCCACCCCCACCATTGGACCTCGCCACCCGCCCCCGACCACCATTGGACATTCTCCAGCAGCCCCCCCACCCCCCGCCCCCCACAACCACCATCGGACCTCGCCACCCGCCCCCGACCACCATTGGACATTCCCCAGCAGCTCCCCCACCCCCCACCCCCACCATCGGACCTCGCCACCCGCCCCCGACCACCATTGGACATTCCCCAGCAGCTCCCCCACCCCCCACCCCCACCATCGGACCTCGCCACCCGCCCCCGACCACCATTGGACATTCCCCAGCAGCTCCCCCACCCCCCAAGACCACCATCGGACCTCGCCACCCACCCCCGACCACCATTGGACATTCCCCAGCAGCCCACCACCCCCATCATCGGACCTCGCCACCCGCCCCCGACCACCGTTGGACATTCCCCAGCAGCTCCCCCACCCCCACCATCGGACCTCGCCACTCGCCCCCGACCACCATTGGACATTCCCCAGCAGCTCCCCCACCACCCGCCACCACCATCGGACCTCACCACCCACCCCCGACCACCATTGGACATTCCCCAGCAGCTCCCCCACCCCCACCATCGGACCTCGCCACCGACCACCATTGAACATTCCCCAGCAGCTCCCCCACCCCCCACGACCACCATCGGACCTCGCCACCCGCCCCCGACCACCATTGGTCAGTCCCCAGAACCCCACGACCACCATCGGAGCTCGCCACCCGCCCCCGACCACCACTGGATATTCCCCAGCAGCCCCCCACCCCCCACAACCACCATCGGACCTCGCCACCCGCCCCCGACCACCATTGGACCTTCTCCAGCAGCTCCCCACCCCGCACCCCCACCATCGGACCTCGCCACCCACCCCCGACCACCATTGGACATTCCCCAGCAGCCCCCCCACCCCCCGCCCCCCACGACCACCATCAGACCTCGCCACCCGCCCCCGACCACCATTGGACATTCCCCAGCAGCTCCCCCACCCCCACCATCGGACCTTCTCCAGCAGCTCCCCCAGCCCCACCCCCATCAGACCTCGCCACCTGCCCCCAACCACCATTGGACCTTCTCCAACAGCTCCCCCACCCCCCGCCCCCACCATCGGACCTCGCCACTCGCCCCCGACCACCATTGGACATTCCCCAGCAGCTCCCTCACCCCCCACCCCCACCATCGGACCTCGCCACCCGCCCCCGACCACCATTGAATGCCATAGAAAGCCTGTGGGCAGGTGTAAGTGTAATGAACAGCTGGCACTGTTCATTTGCTGCTGACAGCAAATTATGGGCCACCAAGTTATTAATTTTCTAAGTAAGTTTGCCATTATTTCAGAACAAAATTACTTGACATCGGTTGTCACAATCTGGTTTCTGGCAGCCCATTTCCATATCTTTTCAATTCCTTGGCACTGGCTCACTATTTTATTTAATCTTAACATTTTAAAATCTTTAAATGATCTGGTGATACAGACTCAGATTTTAAGATCACATCCTTTTATTTGGAAAAATCTTAGAAGACACAATGGAGAACTGGAGACACACAAAACAAAAACAAGAGACTATGGGACAAAAATGGCTATTCAACCCACCAAGTCCAATTCCTCTACAGTCCATGTACAATTCATTGTGTCACATACCTTGTCCTACCCGTTTAATCCCACCCCACCACCCCCATAATATTTCTAACTACTTACCTAATCTTACATCCCATATTAGATTACTAGTCTTTTTTCACCTGGTCAAAATGATCCACAGAACATTTGATCATCTCAATCTGTACTTGGAGCCCTTAATTCCATTCCTAACCAGATAATTAGCCAGTTTTTTTTAATGTTAACTGATATACTGATACAAATCTACAACTGTGCAGGGAAAACCCTTTCTGTTTAAAGTCTTATTTGAGGCTATTTTTAAAGTTTTGAAAAACTAAATTCAGTAAAGTTCATACACTTTCTTGACTTTGGCTTATTACAGGCTGCATTACATAGTAGTTGCAAGTATGGCACAGTACAGGGTAAATACAGTAAGGATCTTAAAGAGTTTAGAATTTTGTTAGCACTTAAGTGTTGACAGCTGATAGGATCAGGATATTTTCCTGGGTACGGGGAGGGGAAGGAGGATAGCGTGGCCTAGTTATATGCTCACAAGTTAAATGAATAACCTGCTTGATCTACATTATCCATTCCGCTCAGTTCTCTGGTTTCATAGTATCACAGAAACTTGCCTCACAGGAGGCCGCCATTTGGCACATCGTGCCTATACTGGCTCTTTGAAAGGTCAGCTGTGCTTAGTCCCACACCACTGCTTTATATCCAGAACCCTGTAAGTTCCCCATTCTCAAGAACCTGTCCAACTCCCTTTTCAAATTAGTTATGGAATCAGCTTCCACCATCTTTTCAGGTGGAGCGTTACTGATCCCGACAACACCCGGAGTGAAAACATTTCTCATGTCCTGTCAAAATCTTTTGCCAATGATTTCAAATCTATGACCACTGGTTATTGACAAAACTTGGAAGTATAGCGAACAGTGAGGAGGCTAGTGATAGACTTCAAGAAGACATAGCTAGGCTGGTGAAATGGGCGGACACGTGGCAGATGAAATTTAACGCAGAAAAGTGCGAAGTGATATTTTGGTGGGAAGAACGAGGAGAGGCAATCTAAACTAAAGGGTACAATCCCAAAGGGGGTGTATGAACAGAGAGAGCTGGGGGTATACGTGCACAAATCGTTGAAGGTGGCAGGGCAGGTTGAGAAAGCAGTTAAAACGGAGATGAGGAATTTCTTTTCTCAGAGGGTCGTGAATCTTTGGAATTCTCGACACCTGTAGCCCACATGTTTGTTAGTCCTGTTCCTTCAGCAGAGCTCTCATAATGAAGATTCCCCAAACTACTGAGCATCTCCCAGCTTTTCTGGTGCTGAATTGTTTGGATATTATCATGAAATCCGCTTGAACAAGAAGTCTAACTTCCTCGACCACTGTCTGCTGCATCAAGAGAAGTTCGATCTCCCTGGTCCTGGGTTAACTCCTCCATACTCGGTGAAGACAGTACTGCCGCTCCTGCAGACAGACTTCCTCTGCCCTCTGTGCTTGTTGATGTATAGGAACTAAATAAGAGAAAGCACTGATTTAAATGTTGGGAAAAAATAATGAAAATTACAGTCTCACATTTAAATGATATTCCACAGATTGAAAGTTAGCTCAACCGTTACAATATTCATTAAAGGAAAAAAGTATAATGATCACATTGCTCCCGATTGGACCCCTTAAATTTAAATGACTATAGGAGCATCAGCACCATGGAGTGCAGGCATGTGTTCACATCACAATTCCAAAATCACTGATTTCCTGATCTTAAGTCAAATTATTGGGGGGGGAGGGGAGAGAAAGAATTATTATTGTGTTCCGTAGCGGTTTGTTACAACTGAGTGGCTTGCTCGGCCATTTCAGAGGGCAGTTAAGAGTCATCCACATTGCTGTGGGTCTGGAGTCGCATATCGGCCAGACCAGGTAAGGACGGCAGATTTCCTTCAAGGACATTAGTGAACCAGATGGGTTTTTACGACAATCCAATAGTTTCATGGTTACCATTACTGAGACTAGCTTTTTATTCCAGATTTTTTTAATTAACTGAATTTAAATTCCCGAGCTGCCGTGGGGGGGATTTGAACTCACGTCATTAGTCCAGGCCTCCGGATTACTACTGACACTACCACTACGCTACCGTTTATAACAGTGAATGCCAAAGTTGGCTCCTACCCCTCATAATTAAGATAATAGCCAGTGAGTTGTTCTGCAGAAGCTGCCACTGTTTGCAGTGGCAATGTTCCTCATATGCTTGGCTAAAGGCTACAAGTACAGGACAGAGTGCATGTTTTAACCTACAGCAAACCACCTACTTAATGACCTAGTTGGAAACTAAATGAGGCCGAATTAGCCGTCACCTTAGACTCGAATGCAGCAAACACTAGAATAGCAAACTTTTTATCATTGCAGCACTTCAAACCATAGCTAAGTGTTTGAAAAACAACAAAAACTTGCTCCAACCTGATACAGTATTGATCTGGGTCAACTGCTGATCGCCTTTCCAGTCTTCTTTCTATACCCAAGCCTAAATTTGAATCTATAACACTGACAAAATGTCGCTGTCGCCGGTCATCATGGAGGCTGACAGATACTGAGTCGAAGGAGGAATTGCTGACAATGCTGGAGTGGGAGGAAATTTCACTGTGACCAGAGTCTGAAAAATTATCCGCAGTAGTACTTGGTGCCAAAGCAAAACCTGGGAAATAGAAAGATTCGAATTAGACAGTAGCCAAATTTTAATACCAGTTATGTACATGGAAGAGCTGGGGAAGAGAAATAATCTGAATTTCATTAGTATTAAAGTATTGCTTCATATCCATCACACTAATTAACTTATTCATTAAACCTGGACTGTTATAAAATCAGTATACTGGAGGAAGCCACCCGAATAAAGGATCTCCACCGAACAAAAACAATGCCATTCAGGTCCAAACACATCTATAGACACCGAGGGGGAAAAATTGGGTCGCGCCCCGAAAAAATTAGCGCCCCCAAGCCCGAAATTCACTGGCAGTGCCTCAAGAGCGGAGCGGGGCGCGACTGGAAGCGCCCCGCCACCCTCTTGGGGCGCTGTGGGTGAATATCACAGCGCTACGTGCAGCAGTACTGCAGGCCTTCCTCCCTTTATTAAAGGGGGGGGGCCTAGTGCAGCGCGACCCGGGGCTCAGCTGGGCAAACAGGGATTGGAATGCCGGCAAAAGAGCCCGGCGCTCAAGAGAAGTGCCGGACTCACGGAATGCAGCCGGCACCCCGGGGGGGTGCTACACAGAAGGCTGGGGACAGCAGCGGGGGCAGGTGCTGTCAGGCGGCAAGCAACAAAAATGGCTGCCTGGCACCCCCCTTTTAACTTGTGCCGCCCCGGCAGCAGGTAGGTCCCCCCTGACCCTGTCGGACATAATGTCCGGTGGTAAGTCAGGGGGCGCTATCGAAGAGCGCGGCCTGGGCGCAAGTGGGGCGTTGCGCACGGCGATGATGTCATTGCCGGCAGCGCAGCGCCGCGCTAACGGTCATCACCGCCGCAAACCTCCTGCTGAATTTCGTGGGGGGCGTTGGTGGCGCCGCACGCAGGCTCTAGTTGCTTTGCAGGAGGCACAAGTCAACCGAATTTCCCCCCCTCACCTCCTGTGCCATCACGGATATTGACTTCTGCTTTACCCCACAAGAAGAGACACATATAAACGGGTATTATCATATATCCTGAATTAAAAGAAGAAACCATTAATGGGGCAGTGACGGACACTATACGAGAAGGGTATACAAAGGCAATAAGGCCACAAGGAAAATTGACACCCGAACTGAGGCAGAGGGTATAAAAAACTGATGGTCCTGACACATCTGTTTCAATGTTAAAATGGAATTTAACCTTGAAAAGTGTCAGGTGATGCATTTTGGGAGGACTAACAAGGCAAGGGAATACACAATGAATGGTAAGACCTTAGGAAGGACAGAGGATCAGAGGGACCTTGGTGTGCATGTACATAAATCCCTGAAGGCAGCAGGACAGGTAGATAAGGTGGTTAAGAAGGCATATGGGATACTTGCCTTCATTAGCCGAGGCATAGAATATAAGAGCAGGGAGGTTATGCTGGAGCTGTTAGGCCACAGCTGGAATACTGTGTGCATTTCTGGTCGCCACACTATAGTAAGGATGTGATTGCATTAGAGATGGTGCAGAGGAGATTCACCAGGATGTTACCTGGGCTGGAGCGTTTCAGCTATGAAGAGAGACTGGATTGTTTTCCTTAGAGCAGGGAAGGCTGAGGGGGGACCTGATTGAGGTGTACAAAATTATGAGGGGCATAGATAGGGAAGATAGTAAGGAACATTTCCCCTTAGTAGAGGGGTCAATAACCAGGGGACATAGTTTCAAGGTAAGGGGCAGGAGGTTTAGAGGGGATTTGAGGAAAAACCTTTTCACCCAGAGGGTGGTTGGAATCTGGAACTCACTGCCTGAAAGGGTGGTAGAGGCAGGAACCCTCACAACATTCAAGAAGCATTTAGATGAGCACTTGAAATGCCATAGCATACAAGGCTACGGACCAAGTGCTGGAAAATGGTCCCACCAGACAGGCAGAGAAAATGGTGGGACAGTCAAAAATAATAATAAGACGGAGCAGGCCCAGATAATAATGCTTGCCTGTTACCGGGAACAAATAAGGGAGATAGATACTCAAACAAAACTGGTCCAAAGTGTTATGTTCATTCATAAATAGACATTCTTATTATGAACACAGCTAGCTTCTAGCTAGTCATTTATTCAGTACACGTTCTCTAGGTACAGTATCTGTAGAGATGCAGCATGTGTGCTCCTGTGTGCAGGCTGCCATCTTGACTGTTGCCTTGTGGGTAGCCTAGTGCCTCATGGGTAATGTAGTCTTAATATCTATACAGCTGGGTAGTGTAGTCTTATATATATACAGCTCTACGGCTCCACCTAGTGTCCACTATAGAATGACATGTTATTGATCACTACATCCCCCTTTGAGGTTTAACAAAATCAATATCAATCAACTTTCAAGAAAACAATAAAGATAATATCAGTAACACTTTTGTTAGTGCTCTATAAACATAAACATTTTCAAAACAGTCAACACATTTTCAAAGCTTTACATTGTACTCAAAGGTTAAGTCTATCAGGCTCTTTTACTTCACGTGTGGATCTTCTCAACACGGGTAAGTCTGATGTGTCTTCATGAGATTGTTCTGGCGGTGAATGACAAGATGCAGTTGCGGCATTGTCATAAATCTGCTCTTGTATAGATCAAGGTCTCCTTGCGATCTTTGCTTGGAGAGGGTTTCAGTGTTTCCTTCACTCTTCATGCCATAACTCTCAATGCAGTCAATGCACTCTCGAAAAACTGCTGGCAGCTGGATCCCATCATACAGCATAGTCCTCTCAGCAGCCTCGGCTAATGGAACACCAAAGATTGGCCTGAGGGAAGAAGGAGTATCCACCGGAACTGCTTCCTGCTCTGGTGCAGGCTTCTTCTTTTTCTTTTTCTCTTTCCACTGCTTAACAACATCTGCTGCGGTTATATCTTTGGACTTTTTCTCCTTGTGTTTTTCCTCTTTGTGCTTTTCTTTGACCTTAAAGTCTTTTTCTTTCTTCTTGGAGAAACTAGGCTTTTTGAAGACATGGATACCCTTTGGCCTTTTCATCCTTGATGGGCTCTCTGCTTCATCACCTGAGTCATCTGGTCTGCTTATGGCACAGTTTATACGGTAGACTCTCTTGACCAGTTCTAAGTCTTCACAAGCTTTGTCACCTAGTATCGAATCAAGTCTTTCAGCCACAACAGAAAACATGAGATGATGCACTTTGTCTTTGACTGTCACTTGAAGTCTGCATACACCTAAGCTACCTATTTTTTGTCCATTATAGTCCTTCAGTAGTACTGACTTTTTCTGTATTTTGGGCTTTTCTTTCATATTGTTAATGTCACTCATACTGATTAAGTTTGCTTTTGCCCCAGTGTCCAGTTTCAATGTAACTAATGCTCCATTTATCTGCAGTGGGATCATCCATTTGTCCTCTTTTACTGCATTAACTTTATGTTCAGCATTGTCTATTTCTGAGGGCTGCACATTTTCTGTATCTTTTTTGATATCGTCACATGACACCATTCCTACAAAAAATGTCTCACTTAAATCAGTGTCCTCAATCACACTAACTCGTTGCCCATTCGTCGTTTTTACTTTTGAAAAGCATCGTTTGGCAAAGTGATTCTTTCCATTACACTTTGTGCACATTTTCCCAAACGCTGAGCACTGTCTTAACTGGTGTTTGTAACCACAGCGTTTACAATTAAAAATTTCATCCTCCGATTGCTTTTCATTTCTGTTCTGCCCACGTTTCTTCCCCTTGTAGGACACAGCACCGACAGCAGCATTATCACTCATTACAATCGCATCATTATTGATTTCACTGAAAGTCTTCGCGTGCTTTCGAGCTAGCTCGCTGGCTTGGCATATTTTCACCGCATTTTCCAAATTTAGTTCGGTTTCTCTCAACAGACGTTCCCTGACTTTTTTATCATGAATACCAAACACAATCTGGTCACGAATCATGGATGATTTCAGCTCAGAGAAATTACATGTCTGTGCTTTCAGTTTCAGATCAGTTATAAAGCTATCACAAGTCTCATTTTGTTGCTGTGTCCGAGAACGGAAGATGTATCTTTCATAGGTCTCATTCTTTTTGGGAGAGCAATGTGCATCAAATTTTTTTAGCACATCTTCTAATTTTCCTCTGTTCTCCTCTGGATTAAATACAAATGTATTAAATACCTCTATCACCCAAGGGCCTGCAACCGTAAGCAGCAACGATATCTTCCTTGCGTCTGGCTTCGTACCGAATCCGATGGCTGCAATGTAGAGTTCGAATTGCTGTTTAAAAATCCGCCAATTGTAGTCGACATTTCCCTCGAGATTCAAACGCTCTGGTGGCTTCAAATTCTCCATGTCACTTTTCACAATTTTCAGCAGATCTTCACCACCCTGGTACCATGTTATGTTCGTTAATAAATAGACATTCTTATTATGAACACAGCTAGCTTCTAGCTAGTCATTTATTCAGTACACATTCTCTAGGTACAGTATCTGTAGAGCTGCAGCATGTGTGCTCCTGTGTGCAGGCTGCCATCTTGACTGTTGCCTTGTGGGTAGCCTAGTGCCTCATGGGTAATATAGTCTTAATATCTATACAGCTGGGTAGTGTAGTCTTATACATACAGCTATATACAGCTCTACGGCTCCACCTAGTGTCCACTATAGAATGACATGTTATTGATCACTACACAAAGGTTAGAAGCTACGATAAAAAAGCTGGAGGAAATAACAGGAGGAGCCGAACGGGTAGTACAGTGCGCAGCGCTGAGAGGGCCATCAACAGCCCCCCCAACAGCACCGCTGTACCCCTTACTGGACAAATTAAGTCCACAAGTCAAACCTGACAGCGGACCAGACTGGGGCGAATTAACAGATAAAGCGCTACATTATAACGATGATGCCGAGGAAGACTGGCTGCCGGCATATGATAATAGTTGCATACCAGTAGCGCCCGTACGCACCACTACGGTTTCCGCACACGGACAGATACCAGCCCAGATCACTATACAAGAAGTACCCCTTAGTCCACATGAAAGGATTGAATGTGGACTAAGGGGTAATTCTTGTATAGTGAATGAGTTGCCCAACCCCAAGCCAAACAGCAGAAATACAGAATTATGGCAGAAGGTTGGCGAAATGTTCGATGCCCATAACATAACACTAGCGGACGTTCACAGCCTGGTAAAAGCCAAAACGGGTCCGGTAAATTGGCAAAAGGCGACTCAAGGGTTGCAAAGTGGAAACTGGCAGAATAGGAAAGGGGAGCAAATGATAAAACAACAAAAACTGGGATACCTCAAACATGGGATGGATGTGTTGGAGACCGGTGAGGACTAATTGGAGTAGAATATTGAAAGTAACTCAAAAAGCTGGTGAACGTGTAGGGGAATATGGGGAATGAAAATGGATCGAGTACAAAAACCACTCCGGCTCCAATAACCCTGACAAAGATGACGCGGCATTTTAAAAAATGTTTAAAGGCGGACTGGGTGAAGCACACCAAAAGATAATTAAATTGGGGTTCAAGGTGGGAGTTGATTACGACGAAACTCTAGAATGGGCAGAGAATGTGGAGGAGTTAAAGGCAGAGCAGAAAGAAAAAATAGCAGTGGCAGCGGGAAAAGGGGGAGAGGGGGAAGATTCCTCACGCAGCTCCCTTGACGTGTTTTAACTGCAGCCAGGAAGGTCACTTTAGCAGAGAGTGCCTGCAGGAGAGGAAAGGACAGGGAAATTCTAGGCCAAACTGTCAGAAATTTGAGCAATTGGGACACACATCCAAAAAGTGCTGGGCAATGGGAGGGGACGCTGCAGGAAAAGGCCCTCAGCGAGCAGGAAGGGGAACACCAGTGACCCGCGAAGATCCGATGGAAATGCTCAGACAGATACCAGCCCCCGGCGAAGGTATGGGACAGCAAATAGAGGACCCACGAATGTTTATTAGTGCAGTGTTAGGGGGCCGGCAGTGCGATATGCTAATAGACACGGGAGCGTCCATATCCATAACCAACTTGGATTTGCCCTGTTGTGTCTGTGTGTTGATAGAGACACTGAAGACAAGAGTTGGTTCATAGGTGTTTACTAAGCAAAGTCTGGAGGGGTACTAACGGATATAACACAATATACCCGAGTCGCCATTACCGGCATTACAGCACACATGGGGCTCTTAAAGGCACATACACTACAATTCCTCCCCTTTTAGCCAACCAGTACATAATATTTTAAGTAATTATTAATTACATGTTATAAGAAAAATAATATACACATTGCTGCAGTTAATTAATTATAAGTCAGTCTCTCTGGAGGCTTCCTGACTCGGTCCGGATAACGCCTCGGTGGTGTAGTAGTTTCTGGTGGTGTAGTAGGTTCTGTTGGCAAGGCTGATTCGGCTTGAATGCCAGTGTCGGGTTCATCGGGTTCCAGTATCACCGGATCGGAGGTAGATATGGGTATCTCTACTTCATCGTTAGGCGTATAGAGTTGTGGTGTAGGTTGTCCCTTTTCGGATGACTCTATGATTTGGTCAGCATGGCGCCTTATTATGCTTTCTCCAATGTCCACGGTATACATCAGTGGTCCTAGTCGTGTGCAGATAGTTCCAGGCTGCCATTTCTCAGTACGGTAGTCCCGGGCCAAAACTTGTTGACCTATCTGGAAGGTTCTAGTTGGCCTTTCATTCATGCCTTGAAATTGCCGGTTCTCCACGTCCCTTCTGATGTTGGGCTTGATCAAATCCAGCCAGCATCTTAGGTTTCTATTGAAGAACATCATGGTGGGAGTTTGGTTGGTAACCATATGTGTTGCATTCCTGTATGCGAACAAAAAGTTATCCAACTTGTGCTGAAGTTTCATGTCTTCATTACCCATGGCCTTTATGGCCTTCTTGAAGGTCTGGACAAACCTTTCAGCAAATCCATTGGTGGCGGGATGGTATGGGGCGGACGTGTAGTGCTTTACCCCATTGTTTTTTAAGAACTTCCTGAATTCTTCGGACACAAATTGCGGTCCATTATCAGAACAGATCTGTTCAGGCAGCCCATTCCTGGCAAGTATGGTCCTTAATACTGTGATGGTTTTTTCCGTGGTGGTGGAGGACATCTTTATTACCTCCGGCCACTTGGAGTGTGCATCAACCGCGATTAAGAACATTGAGTCCATAAATGGACCAGCAAAGTCGATATGTACCCTTTGCCATGGAGATGAGGGCCACTCCCATGGATGTAGAGGGGCTTGTGGTGGGGCGTGTTGGACCTTCTGGCATCCTAGACAGCTCTTGGTCATTTCTTCGATGTCTCCATCGATACCTGGCCACCACACAAACGCTCTGGCTAGGTTCTTCATTTTCACTCCACCCAGATGCCCCTCGTGAAGCTCCTTTAGCACTTTATCCTGGAGTTTGGGTGGTGTAAGAGCCATGAAAGTTTAAGAAAGAAAATACTTTAAAATATTGGTTGAATAGTATAATACAGTTAATTTACCTGACTGACTTATTGTATTGAGAAACCCCCTATTTTCTTGCTCCAGTAGTATAGTCTGAGATACCCCCTTCATTCTTGCTACAATGGTACAGTCCTTAAGATTGTCACATGGTATGCAGCCATTTTACAGTTTAAACTCCACGAGGCTGGAGCCAGAAGGTAAAGGCTTTTGAGGGCTGGAGCCATACAGTTTTTGACCGTGTTCGTTTATAAGTGTTTGCTTTGTAATTCTGTTTGTAAGGTGTTATAGTAAACAGTTTAAAAGACAAAGCTACGTTTGGGAACGTTTTATTTCGACACGCGTCTACTCGTTGTTAAAAGCTTCAAAGCCTGAGGTGGCTGCATGTTTGGAAACTAAGAAGCGCCACTACATTAGTCAAAAACTAGCTCCCTAAGAAGGAAAGGACGGAATTGTCGGCGAACGTATACATGAATGGTCACGGAGCCAGACGACAATATAAGAAAGCGAAGGTACAGTGACTGTTACTTGCTTTGTTCATTCTATTGAGAAGCTAAATAAGAGCTGTGGGTAAAATGGCCGAGGCCTTACGGAGCCGTGAGGAGCTGCCCCCAGCCAGAAGGATTGTTGGCCAAAAGAGGGAAATAAAGCTCACCCCAAAGGCAATGGAAGAGAAGTTACATAGAAGCATAGGTGCAAGGAAGGCTAAATTAGCTCAGATAACTGAAAAAATGAAGATAATTGATTGTCTCATGGAAGATAATGCTAATATTAAGAAAGCTGAAGACATAATGCATTACGATTTCTCCAAGCTGCATGAAGAATTTAATGTACTCAATGAAGACGTATTAGCACTTCTGTCTGAAGAAGAGGGAAAAGCTGATCAGCACAACTGGTTTGATCTTAAATCATCCAGCATTAAGGACTATGCCAAGGCCACAGAACAGTGGATGTTAAGGATTCGTCAAGATGCTGATACAGCAGAGAAAGATAAAGTTGACGATGAAGTCGGACCAGATGACAGCATTTCAGAGACTTCAGCCAGACTGAGCAAAAATCGAAAAGAAGGTAGCTCTGTTTACAGACACAGGTCAGTCGCTTCTACCACAAGCTTGTCGCGACGCAAGAGAGAGGAGGTTGAACGGGCAACGTTGATGGCGCGCGCAGCATCTTTAGCGGAGAAGCAAGCCCTTGAATGGGAAAAGGCCCAACTGCAGGCAAAGAAAGAACAGCTGGAGATAAAAACAGCTATTGCGGTCTCAGATGCCAAGTTGAGCATGTATGCAGATTATGAAGGCTCACAGGATGGCGTGAGCGAATACTGCCAGTCAATGTTGTCACATAGAGTTGGATCCAGGGCACCTTCAAGAGTTACAAGAGAGTCCGAAGGCCATCTCCTGGCATTACAGCGTGGAAGAGTGGCCTCTCCACTAGCAGGAGCACTATGGTAACGAGCTGAAGATAGCCACTGCATATATTGAAAAGGCTACCAAGTGGCCACAGATCAGATCGGAGGACGGAGAGGCATTGAACGCATATGTTCTTTTCCTCATAGGATGTCGCAACACCATGGAGGATGTTGAATTCATGGAAGAGATGGACAATCCTACGACTGAGAATCATCATCTCTAAGCTTCCTTACAGGATGAGAGAACAATGGAGAAGAACAGCCTTTGAGATAATGGAGAGACGGAAAAGTAGAGCCAGGTTTGCAGACTTAGTGAATTTCATAGACAAACAGGCTAAAATTGCTAGGGACCCATTGTTTGGAAACATCCAGGATGTCAGCCCGACTACTGATGGAAGAGTGAAAGCCAAGCCTGCTGAATCAAAGACTCTCAGGAAAGGTGGTTCCAGGGGAAGCAGCTTTGCAACTATCGTCACTCAGGCTGGGGAAGAAAGGTCTCCGAACTCATCTCCCAAAAAGAGCAGCACAGTGACGCCTGCTAATGCCTTTCAGAAGCCATGTTTATTCTGCCAGAAGAATCATACATTGGATTTCTGCAGTGACATCAAAGCACAGCCACATAAGGACAGAATCGAATTCCTGAAGTACAATGGCCTATGTTTTGGATGTCTCTCTCAGGGGCACCTGAGTAGAAACTGTAAGCAAAGAACAACATGCAGAGAGTGCACTCGGAAACATCCCAGTCTGCTGCATATCCACAAAGAAGAACAAGTCTCTAAGAAGAGTGAAGAAAACAATACCGACGAGAAGGTTGTTTCAAGTGCTCTGGTGTCGCTAGAACCAGAGACTTGTGGATTCACTGGGGCCGGTGACAGTGATTGTATTCTTGCCATCGTACCAGTAAAGATCAAGTCTAAGAGGAGTGAGAAGTTTGTGGAGACTTACGCCTTCATGGATCCAGGTAGTTCAGCAACGTTCTGCACAGAATCACTCATGCGACAGCTGAACGTTAGAGGCAGAAGAACAGAAATCCTATTATGCACCATGGGTCATGAGAAGTCAATGCAAAGTTATATCCTGTCAGACTTAGAAGTGTGTGGACTTGAAGAGAAGGACTTCATAGACCTGCCTAATGTTTTCACACAGAGGGAGATTCCTGTTAAAATAGGAAACTTAGCCCTGCAGAAGGATGTGGAGAGACGGCCTTACCTGGAAAAGGTGCGTCTCCCATACATTGAAGCAGAAATTGGCTTATTAATTGGAACCAATGCCTACAAAACTATGGAGCCATGGCAGGTGATAAACAGCAAGGATGACGGACCCTACGCCGTCAGGACAGCCCTTGGATGGGTAGTCAATGGACCGGTAAGGAGAGATGATGGCAACAAGTCGAACAAGGAGGAACGACAAAATGTCACAGTTAATCGCATCTCTATCGCAAGCATTGAAGAGCTGTTGATACAGCAGTTCAACGCAGACTTTTCAGAACGCAGCTGTGAGGAAAAGACAGAGATGTCACAAGAAGACCATCAGTTCATGGATTTGATGACAAGGTCTACACAGTTCATTGATGGCCACTATCACATTGGTTTGCCACTGAGAAGACAGACCGCGAAGATGCCGAACAATCGCTGCATAGCAGAGCAACGCGCCATCAGTCTAAAGAGAAAGCTGAACAAGAACCCCGACTTTCACGAAGACTACAAAGGCTTCATGAGAAACATCATAGTGAAAGGCTATGCTGTAAAAGTGCCCGAGGAACAGTTGAACAGAGACGATGGAAGGGTCTGGTACATTCCTCATCACGGTGTGTATCACCCAAAGAAGAAAAAGATCCGTGTAGTGTTTGACTGCGCCGCCTCATTCAGAGGAACTTCACTGAATGACCAGCTGCTTCAAGGTCCTGATCTTACTAATACCCTCATTGGCGTCTTGACTAGGTTTAGACAAGAGCTCGTTGCCATGATGGCAGACATAGAATCAATGTTCTACCAAGTCAGAATCCCTGATGAAGATGCTGACCTTCTGCATTTCCTTTGGTGGCCATATGGCGACGTTAGTCAAGCGATGGTGGAATGTAGAATGGCTGTACACTTGTTCGGAGCCACATCATCTCCCAGCTGTGCAAGCTACGCTCTCAGAAAAACTGCAGAAGATGGCAAAGGCAAAGCACCATCAGAGGCTGTGGAGACAATCTTCAGAAACTTTTATGTCGATGACTGTCTGAAGTCCGTGTCAACAGAAGACGATGCCATCGCACTGTCAAGAGACCTTAGGACTCTGTGTTCGAATGGAGGATTTCATCTGACTAAGTGGATAAGCAACAGCAGAGCAGTTCTAGCTTCTATCCCAGAAAAGGAAAGAGCCACTGAAGTCAAAGATCTGGACCTGAGCCACGATGTCCTTCCTATCGAGAGAGCTCTTGGTGTACAATGGTGCATTGAGTCAAACACGTTCAACTTCAGAATAATGGTGAACGAAAGACCATCCACAAGACGAGGGATTCTCTCCGTGGTCAGTTCCATCTACGACCCTCTTGGATTCCTGGCACCACTCATTCTGCCGGTGAAGCTGATCCTACGAGAGCGGTGTAGAGACAAGAGAGGATGTGATGAAGATATCCCAGAAGGTCAAGCTCAGAGATGGCTCAGATGGTTGACAGATTTGCAACAACTTCCTAGCTTCAACGTCAGTAGATGCATCAAGCCTGTGAGTTTTGGAGCTACAAAGACGGCTCAACTACATCATTTCTCGGACGCCAGTGAGGACAGCTATGGCACGGCTACTTACCTCTTGCTGACAAATCAACAGGGCCAGAAACATTGTGCCTTCCTCATGGGGAAATCCAGGGTGGCTCCGCTGAAGCAGGTCACCATCCCGAGACTGGAATTGACGGCAGCGGTTGTTGCAGTTAAAGTTGACCAGGTGATGCGGAAAGAATTACAGCTCCCATTAGAAGAATCTGTCTTCTGGACGGATAGCACGACGGTGCTGAAGTATATAGAGAATGAGAAGATACGCTTCAAGACCTTTGTAGCAAACAGAATCTCATCCATTAGAGAAGCTACGCAACCATCTCAATGGAGGTATGTAAACACCTCATTAAACCCAGCAGATCAAGCCTCACGGGGATTGAATGCTGAAAACTTCATGAGGAGTGAAACTTGGATACAAGGCCCAAGTTATCTGCTGGAAACAGAGAGATCATGGCCAGAAAGACCAGATATGCCAAGTCAGATTGCTGAAGACGACGTCGAAGTCAAGAGATCAGTCACAGTAAATCTCATAACTACGAAAGAGAACTTTGACACAGTGAACAAGCTTGTTAACCATTTCTCAGGATGGCACCAGTTGAGGAAAGCAGTTGCATGGTTTCTAAGGTTGAAAGAATTGCTGCTACACCTGAGTGGTAAGAGAAAAGAGTACCGAGCCACTATCCATCAGTCTGAAAGTAACCCTGATAAGCAGAGAATGCTTCTACAGCAATATATGCATCAGCACAAGACCACATTGGGTAAGAATTCATTGATCGTGGAGGATTTGGCCAAGGCTGAGATGGAGATAGTTTGCTTCAGTCAAAGACAAAGATATCCAGAAGAAATCGAAGCTTTACAGCGAAATACTCCAATCAAGAAAGGTAGTCATATCTACAAGCTGGACCCTACACTGCAAGATGGAGTACTGAGGGTGGGAGGGAGACTAAACAAATCTGCTATGCCAGAGGAGGCCAAGCATCCTGCTATCCTTTCTAAGGACCTCCGGGTTGCTACTCTCATTCTTCAGCATATACACCAGAGTATTGGACACAGTGGGAGGAATCACGTGCTTGTGAAGCTAAGACAAAGATACTGGATTCCAAGAGCTAATTCTGTAATAAGAAAAATACTCTCTGAATGCGTTGTTTGCAGACGGTTACACGCTAGAGCTGGGGAGCAGAAAATGGCGGACCTGCCTGAAGACCGTTTGTTACCAGACAAGCCCCCATTTACAAACGTAGGGGTGGACTATTTCAGGCCTTTCGAGGTAAAGCGAGGATGGAGCCTTGTCAAGAGATATGGTGTGCTTTTCACTTGTTTGACCATTAGAGCAGTTCATATTGAGGTGGCACACACGCTTGACACTGATTCCTGTATTAACGCCCTGCGGCGCTTTGTCTGTAGAAGAGGACAGGTGTCCATTATGCGTTCTGATAATGGCACTAATTTTGTCGGAGCGGAGAGAGAACTACGGGAAGCTATTGAAGGTTGGAATCAGCTTAAAATACAGGAAGCCATGATGCAAACAGGAATTAAGTGGATCTTCAATCCTCCGGCTGCGTCCCACCATGGAGGTGTCTGGGAAAGACAGATACGCACCGTAAGAAAACTACTCAGTTCTGTACTGAAGCAGCAAGTGCTTGACGACGAGGGACTCCAAACCGTTCTGTGTGAGGTCGAAGCCATCATTAATGACCGACCGATAACTAAGACATCAGATGATCCCAATGACCTCGAAGCCCTGACTCCGAACCACCTGTTGTTATTGAAAACACAGCCAGTCATGCCCCCGGGAGTCTTCAAAAAGGAAGACCTGTATGCCCGTCGGAAGTGGAGGCAAGTTCAGTATATGTCAGACCTTTTCTGGACCAGATGGACAAGAGAATACTTACCTCTGCTACAGGAGCGTCAAAAATGGTCCAAAATAAAGAGGAACTTCATTGTCGGAGACATCGTCTTAATCGTGGATGATTCAGCCCCTAGAAATTCTTGGTTGATGGGAAAAATAATTAAGACCATGCCAGACTCCAGAGGCGTTGTTCGTCGCGTTTGTTTGCAAACCAAGACCAGTACCCTGGAAAGACCGATCACAAAGCTCTGCCTGCTACAAGAAGCAGCGTGAAAAGTTCCTGAACGAAAAAAGTGGACATTTATATTGTAAATATGTTGAACTCATTAGTTTATGACTCTTAAGAATGTTTGAGTAATTGATATGCTCCATGTGCCTAGTCAATTAGGGGCCGGAATGTAAGAGCCATGAAAGTTTAAGAAAGAAAATACTTTAAAATATTGGTTGAATAGTATAATACAGTTAATTTACCTGACTGACTTATTGTATTGAGAAACCCCCTATTTTCTTGCTCCAGTAGTATAGTCTGAGATACCCCCTTCATTCTTGCTACAATGGTACAGTCCTTAAGATTGTCACATGGTATGCAGCCATTTTACAGTTTAAACTCCACGAGGCTGGAGCCAGAAGGTAAAGGCTTTTGAGGGCTGGAGCAATACAGTTTTTGACCGTGTTCGTTTATACGTGTTTGCTTTGTAATTCTGTTTGTAAGGTGTTATAGTAAACAGTTTAAAAGACAAAGCTACGTTTGGGAACGTTTTATTTCGACACGCGTCTACTCGTTGTTAAAAGCTTCAAAGCCTGAGGTGGCTGCATGTTTGGAAACTAAGAAGCGCCACTACAGGTGGAATCACCACTCTGGATCCACACATCAAGGTTCCTCGGCATACTGACAGCTGTTCTCTTCTTTGCGAGAATGCTGGCAACAGTCGTTCGCCATGTGCTGGCCATCCCTTCACCGTTAAGTCGTAGACTCGTGAGAGAGTCGGATCATTTCTCGTTTCCTTTTCAATGGCAGAATTTGTTACTGGTAGACATTCCACTATGGTTGAGTGGAACATCTCCACTGGGTCTACTGTAGGTGCCTCTTCTACTGTTGGCAACGGTAGGCGCGATAAACCGTCAGCATTCCCATGCTGTTTTGATCCTTTGTATTCTATGTTGTATTGGTGTGCCCCTAGAAAAAGGGACCACCTCTGTAGCCTTTGCGCTGTCATAATGGGAACACCCTTTTTAGGGTTGAATATGGAGATGAGGGGTTGATGGTCAGTCAACAAGGTAAATATTTGTCCGTGTAGGTAATGGTTGAATTTCTTCACTCCCCATACCAGGCTGAGTGCTTCCCTGTCGATTTGGGCATAGTTACGCTCAGCTGAGTTCAATGAGCGTGACGCAAAAGCTATCGGCCGTTCTGAGCCATCAGGGAATTTATGCGATAATACTGCTCCTATGCCGTAAGGGGATGCATCGCACGCCAGTGTGATCGGCAGTGATGGGTTGTAATGAGGCAAAACTTCTTTGGATGTGATTAAGTCTTTGCATTTATGGAAGGCACGTTTACAGTCTTCGCTCCATTTCCAAATTACTCCTGTTTGTAGCGGTTCATTAAGAGGGTGTAGAAGAGTTGATAAGTTCGGTAAAAATTTATGATAGTAATTTATTAATCCCAGGAACGACCTTAATTGTGAAACATTTTCAGGTGCTGGGGCTTTTATGACCGCTTCAATTTTTTCAGGTGACTTATGCAACCCTTCCTTATTTATTATGTGGCCACAATATGAAATTTGATTTCGGAAAAATTCGCACTTGGGGCGATTTGCTCAGCCTAGTGAGCACCTGCTCCAAATTTGCACGGTGCTCGTTTTCTCCTGTTACAAGGATGTCGTCTAGGTAGCATTGAGTACCCAGAATCCCTTGGAGGACTTGCTCCATAGCTCTTTGCCAGAAAGCTGGAGCGGATGCTACTCCGAAAACCAGTCGATTGTACTGGTACAGACCTTTGTGTGTATTTATCGTGAGATATTTTTTAGAGGCCTCTTCAACCTCCATCTGTAGATATGCCTGTGCCAAGTCAATTTTGGTGAAGCGTTTCCCTCCGGATAGTGAGGCAAAAATATCTTCTATCCTCGGAAGAGGATACTGTACCGTGTGAAGGACCGGGTTTACCGTCACCTTGAAGTCTCCACAGATGCGAATTTTTCTCTGTTCTTCAGATTTATTATTATTCAATGCTTTCTTCATGACTGGAACGATGGGTGTTGCCCACTCGCTCCAATCTATTTTGGATAATATGCCTGCATTTTACAAATTCTCCAGCTCTGCCTCGACTGCTGGACGAATTGCGTATGGCACTGGTCTTGCTTTAAAAAACTTGGGAATTGCTGCATCTTCCACTTTTATTGAGGCGGTGATGCCTTTCAAGGTTCCTAGTTTCTCTTGAAACACTTCTTTGGCGTTGGCCAAGATGTCTTTTAATCGTTCAGGTATGACGTCATCATCGTTTTTTTTCTTACTGGTCACCGTCAGTGCCTGAATGGAGTGCCAGTCTAAACGTATTTTCCTGATCCATTCACGTCCTAACAGCGGTGGGCCACCATCTTGTAGAATGTATAAATACAACTTTTGTATTTCCTTGCCGTTGTATACAACAGGCACCCTTATTTTTCCTTTGGGGTATACTTTCTGCCCCGTATATGTTTTTAAGATAATGGATGTGTCTTTTAAAGGTATATGCGGAAATAGCCTCTCGTAATCCCGTCGATTTATTACGGTCAGAGCTGATCCTGTATCTAGCTCCATTTTAACTGGGGACCCTGCTATCGTGAGGGTAACCCAAATGGTCTGGTAATCATCTTTGGCAAGTACATTATGTAATTTGAGACAGCTTAGTCTCTTGTTTTCGGAGTCGCTATCGCTCTTCTGGTCTTCGGAGCTACTGTCCGTCATCATTTGTACTTTTCTTTATTGATTTTTTTTTTCCTGTCTGTGGATTTATTTTGTCCAGATCGGCATGCCCGTGCAATGTGTCCAATCTTTCCGCATTGCCTGCATGCTTTGTCCTTGAACCAGCAGTCCCTCTGGTCATGGGTGGATCTGCCGCAGCGATAACATCTCTCGAAACCCTGTGTCATTTCATGGGTGCCGAAGTCCTGTGTTTTTTGTTGTATTTCTGCAGCTCCTCTTGCGGCTGCTTCGTATGATACAGCCATACTGAAAGCCTTGTCCAGTGTTAAATCTTTTTCAGAAAACAGCCTTTTCTGTGTTCCTTCACTTAAGAGACCGCAGACGAATTTGTCTCGAAGATAAACTGCTAGTCCTGCCCCAAATTGGCAGTGTTTTGATAGCTTTCTTAATTCGGTGAGGTAATCAGCGTTACTTTCATTCTTGTGTTGATTTCACTTGAAGAATTTGAATCGTTCCGCTATCAGCAGCGGTGTTGGGTTTAAGTGCTCCTGTAGGGTATCAACAATTTCTTTAAAATCCTTGTCCTTTGGTTTGGCTGGAGTGATTAAATTTCGTAACAGCCCGTATGTCTTTGCGCCCATTAGATTCAGCAGCACTGAAGCTTTTTTTTCATCTTCTATTCCATTTGCAGTGCAATATACCTCCACTCTTTCCACATATGTGGTCCAATCCTCTATCTCGCTATCAAAAGCATCAATATTGCCAGACTTAGGCATCTTAGAAAAGATATGGCGCTTCCCGCGCTTTTCTTTCTTTTCTGCAGAAAAGATATGGTGCTTCCCGCGCTTTCCCGCCGCTGCTGCCGATGACAACGCTGTTTCCCGCGGTTTCCGCTCTTTTTTAATTTATTTATTTGCAGTTGGAGACTCGTTCCCGCCGGACTTTCTCTCTAGGTCTGAACGCCGACCTTTTTGCAGCGCCGGCCGTCTCCCGAGTGCTCCCTCCCCATCTGTTACTGCTTGCCTCCGCTTTCGCTGCTTGGCCCAGCTGTAAAACCAGCCGCTGGAGCCCCAGCCTGACGCCCAGGAAGGATTAGCGCAGTACATGCCACCAGCTTGGCCAGCTTGTGAAACCACAGCTTTTTTCACTTTCTTGATTCTTCTGGACGCCAGAGGAATCGATGTCCTTGAGGTGCTGCCGAATTGCAGGTAAGTCCGTTTCCACTTCGTCGCCACTGTTGTGTCTGTGTGTTGATAGAGACACTGAAGACAAGAGTTGGTTCATCGGTGTTTACTAAGCAAAGTCTGGAGGGGTACTAACGGATATAACACAATATAAAGACTTATATAGCCCGAGTGGCCATTACCGGCATTACAGCACACATGGGGCTCTTAAAGGCACATACACTACATGCCCCTTACCAAAAGAACAGTCAACATACAAGGAGCAGGAGGAGGATAGAGGAAAGCAATTTTAAGTGAGATCGTGTTACTAGAAGTACAGGGGATAATACTACCTACTCAGTTTTGGCGTTGCCCCAATTCCCACCATATTGGGGATAGATACCCTAAGAGAGATAGAAGTACTGATAGACCCCCAGTGTAACCGGATAATTTTGGGAGATAAATACCAAAACTGAATTAAATTCGATCACCCGGGACACCAGCAGCAACGAGTGGCCGGGATAACCCCAATACGATCCGAGTGGGAACTGAAGGGTGCTTGGGGTAGCGTGTGCCAATTGTACCCGATTTTGTGGGCACAGTACAAGCAGGATTGTGGGGTGGCAAAGCTCATCGACAATACCCACTGAAACCCGAAGCCGAAACGGCGGTCCTTCGGATAGTGCAGGACCTAGAGGAACAAGGGGTAGTGAAGTAAATAACAGCCACAAGTAGTTCGCCTGTGTGGCCAGTAAAGAAGCCTGATGGGTCTTATAGATTAACAATCGACTATACAGCCCTGAACAAAATCACCCCTAAAGAACACCCGATAGTGGCAAGCCCGGCCACTATCTTTAATGGCCTGGTACCAGAGCAGAAGATATTCACCGTGCTCGATATAGCGAACGGATTTTGGGCCATTCACTTAGATGAAGGATCTCAAGGGAAATTTGCCTGCACCCTTAGGGGAAAACAGTATACATGGACTAGAGTACCGCTGGGATTCCACAATAGTCCAAGCATATTTCACTGAGTATTGTCAGGAATCCTGGAACCAATAAATGTAGGAGAAGGAATCACCCTTTTACAATATGTGGATGATATCCTTATTGCCTCCCAAACCAAACAACAGCACATACTAGCCTTGACCCTCACAGCGCCAGGGACCCGGGTTCAAATCCGGCCTCGGGTGACTGTCTGTGTGGAGTTTGCACATTCTCCCCGTGTTTGCGTGGGTTTCCTCCGGGTGCTCCGGTTTCCTCCCACAGTCCAAAGATGTGCGGGTTAGGTTGATTGGCCATGATAAAAATTGGCCCTTAGTGTTAGGGGGGATTAAATATGTGGGGTTACGGGGATAGGGCTTGGGTGGGATGGCTGTCGGTGTAGGGACCGGGTGTTAGGGTTTGGATGATCAGCCATGATCTCGTTGAATGACGGAGCAGGCTCGAAGGGCCGAATGGCCTACTCCTGCTCCTAGTTTCTATGTTTCTATGTTTTTTTTACTGGGAGTCCTACAGAATGCGGGACTTAAGGTACATAATAACACAAGGGAGGAGACAAATGCCCAAAGACAGAAAGAGGCTATTAGAACGATGCTGAGGCCAAGAACTGTGAAAGGGGTCAGGCAGGCACTAGGGCTATTTAATTATTGCCCGAACTTTATCCCAGAATATGCGGAAATGGCCCAACCTTTACAGGACTTGATCAAAGGGGGAAACCATCCCAGGAGCCGGTGGACTGGGGCCCCGACCAAGAAACAGCGTTTGTAAATTTAAAACAAGCCCTCGTAAGTGCTCCTGCCCTGGGATGACCAGACCAGAATAGGCCATTCCACATCTACACCAACCACAGTAAGGATCATTACAATGCGATAGTTACCCAGGTGCATGGGGATAGACAAAGGCCGGTAGCGTACTACTCCACTAAGCAGCAGCCTGTAGCTGCAGGATTGTCCGGATGTATTGCTGCTCTTGACTGCGCTACGTGGGCCATCAGAGTTAGTGAACCAATAGCGATGTCAGGACAAATTATCCTACATACCCAGCATACCCTAGTAGAGTTGCTCAACACGGGAAGACTAAGAACTGTATCAGATGTGCGAAGGACCACGTGGGAGGCAATGCTCCTACCCCCCAATGGCACAGTAACAATAGTAAAAGACAACAGTAATAATCCTGCAGGGTGGATTATAACAGAAGGTGAGGAACATCAGTGTAACCAGACAGGAAGTGAAGAAGAAAGTAGTCATGTTAGCAAAACCCCGCTAGAGGAAGCAGAAATGGATATCTATGTAGATGGGTCCCAGCGATATATAAACGGGACACCACGAACAGGATCGGCAGTGGTCGATGGTAATGGACAGGTTAAAAGGGAAGGTCGGCTAGAAGGAAGCCTATCGGCTCAGGTAGCGGAATTGGTGACTCTCACCAAGGCCCTGAGCTTAGCCGAAGGAAAAAGGGTAAACATATGTACAGACATTCGATACGCCTTTGGGTTTGTTCATGATTACATGGTAGCCTGGAGTAGGCGAGGATACATGACATCAGGAGGAGGACCCATAAGACACGAGAATATAATCAAAGAATTAGTGGAAGCCTCCCTCCTACCCCAAGAGTGCGCAATAATAACAATTAAAGCACACATGAAGATCACTGACCGACACCAACAGGGCAATGCATGGGCAAACGAGACAGCCAAGCAGGCAGCTGAGAAAGGGAATCTGACCAATGAAACCTGTGGTAAACCACTGTTTGTATTCCACTGTGTACATGTCTGTACATGCCTCGGCTGACTCCTCCCACGAGTCCAGGTATAAAGGTGACTGCTTCACAGTCCCTCTGTATTCTGGACTGGTCGACCACTCGAGGCACACCTTCATTCTCTTGTTAATAAAAGCCTGTTAGTTACTCGCTTAACCTCAGTCTTTTGAGTGATTGATAGCGCATCAATTTTATTAACAAGATTTTTTATAATGGAGAAGATCCTCACACCAGCATGCCTAGACTTAGACCATCGGGAGGCGGACGCATCCACCAAGTTGGCTTAGGTGCTTTGAAAAATTCCTGATCGCCTCCGCTGCAACGGTCAAATTGGATGAGGACAAACTGGATGTCCTGACCTCCAAAGTGAACCACCGAGCGTACTCGGTCATCCAGGACGCGACCTCGTACACGGCTGCTATCAAGCTCCTCAAGGACCAGTACACGCGCCTAGTGAACGAGGTGTACGCCAGGCACCTCCTGGGGAGTCGTAAACAACAACCTGGGGAATCGACCGAGGAATACCTTCAGGCACTGTCTGTGCTTGGCCGGGCCTGTGGTTGTAAGGATGTAAAGGCCGCCGTGTACACAGAGGAACTTATCCGGGACGCTTTTGTAGCGGGCCACAGGTCCAATTACACCCGACAGCGACTGTTGGAGCAGAGTGACCTCGACCTCAACAAGGCCTCTGAACTCGCACTATCATTGGACGCAGCCTACCGGGGCATGGATGCCTACTCCTCTGCACCGTGGACGCCGCGGGGAACGACAGCCTGGGACACGGTAGGACCGTCTCATAGCGCCGTGCCACCCCAGCCACATCCCAGCAATGGCCCAACTACCGCAGCAGTGTCCCAAGGCCAGAAATGCTACTTCTGTGGCCAGGCCAAACACCCCAGAGCGCGCTGCCCGGTGAAAAATGCGATCTGCTCGGGCTGCGGGAAGAAGGGACACTACACCAGCACCTGCAGGGCCAAAGCCACCCCGAACCCCAGCAGCGTCGCGTGTGGGTCGTGCGGGCCGCCATCTTGGGCCTCCCCAGCCATGTGTGAACCACCGGAACAGCAGCCATTTTGGACGCCTCCAGCCACATGGGGATCATGGACGCCGCCATCTTGGACGCCAGCTGGGACGCAGCAGGCCCCCAACACCGCCTCATCTGATACCCGCAACGACACACCGACCCCTACGCTGGCCTCCGTTACGCTGGACCAAGCGAGACCGCACCAACTGGCCCGGTCCACAATGGACATTAAGGTAAATGGTCACGAAACAATCTGCCTTTTTGACTCTGGGAGCACGGAGAGCTTCATCCACCCTGACACGGTGCGGCGTTGCTCTCTCCCAGTCCTGCCTGCGCACCAGCGGATTTCTATGGCCTCCGAGTCCCAGTCGGCGGACATTGGCGGCTACTGCGTGGTGACACTCTTAGTAGACGGGACTGTGTACGATCATTTTAAACTTCTGGTCCTGCCCCATCTCTGCGCTGCCGTTCTACTGGGGTTAGATTTTCAGTGCCACTTTAAAAGTGTTACGATGGCGTACGGTGGACCCCTCCCCCCACTCACAGTCCGCAGCCAGCAGCTTCCAAACTGCCCGCCGCGCACCAGGTGCAACCTCTCCACACTCAGAGTCACCCCCCCCCCCCACTGTTTGCTAACCTCACCCCCGACTGTAAGCCCATCGCCACAAAGAGCAGGCGATACAGTGCCAGGGACAGGGTTTTCATTAAAACCGAAGTGGAGCAGCTCCTGAAGGAGGGGATTATTGAGGGCAGCACCAGCCCCTGGCGAGCCCAGGTTGTGGTCGTTAAGACCGGCGAGAAGCAGTGCCTGGTCATCGACTACAGCCAGACAATAAATCGCTACACCCTGCTGGACGCTTACCCACTCCCCCGCATAGCTGATATGGTCAACCAGATCACGCAGTACCGCGTCTTCTCGACCATTGACCTGAAATCAGCGTACCACCAGCTCCCTATCCGCCCTGAGGACCGCCAGTATACTGCCTTTGAGGCAAACGGCCGCCTCTATCACTTCCTTAGGGTTCCCTTTGGCGTCACCAACGGGGTCTCCATCTTCCAAAGGGAGATGGACCGGATGGTCGATCAAAATGCGTTGCAGGCCACTTTCCCATATCTGGACAATGTGACCATCTGCGGCCATGACTTGCAGGACCATGACGCAAACCTCGAAAAATTCCTCTGCACCGCCCAACTCCTGAACCTGACGTATAACAAGGAGAAGTGCATAATTGATAGCACATCAAAACCCAAATCGTTGCGTGTGCAATTGGGCCCGAAGAGGTGAACATGCTTAAGGTACAGGAAGAAGCCACCCAGTGGGAAAAGGATGGGTGGAAACAGATGGGAGCCCAACAAGGGACAGACGGGGTTTGGAGGAAAGATGGTAATGTGGTAGCCCCAGAGTGCATACGAAAAAGCCTGCGGGGTATATACCATGAGTACGCACATAGCGGTAAAACAAGTATGACGAGTTTGATGTCTCGATGTTGGTGGTGGAAAGGAATGGGTAGAGATATAGAAAATTACTGCAGAAAATGCCTGACATGCACCAAATATAACCCCAGTGGGAAAATAAAGGTCAGAATGGGACACTGACCCCGACCAAAGGGACCCTGGGAAAACTTACAGATAGATTTTACCGGGCCGATACCCAGCCAAAACGCGAAATCATACTGCTTGGTTATAATAGATCAGTTTACAAGATGAGTAGAAGCTTTCACCACTAGAAATTGCTCAGCCGAAACGGTGGCTAGAATCTTAGCCAAGGAAATAATAACCAGGTGGGGAGTGCCGCTGCAGCTGGACTCAGATCAAGGTACACACTTTACGGGAAAGGTGATGAAACAGGCATGCGCCCTACTGGGGATTAGACAGAAATTCCATATCCCATACCATCCGGAGTCATCCGGATTAGTAGAACGAATGAATAGAACCTTAAAGACAGCATTAGCGAAGGCAATTGAGGAGACCGGACAGGGATGGGTGGACATGTTACCCCGAGTCCTGATGAAATTAAGGGTAACCCCTAGCCGGACTACAGGACTGATGCCCTTTGAGTTAATGACAGGGAGAGCAATGAGACTGCCCGAGGTACTGGTCACAGGAAGTGAGGACGTATGACCATATTTGAACAGAATACAGAGGTTTGTGATGGAACTCTGTAAGCAATTACATGACCTGAAAGCACAGGCTAGAGACCAGCAAGTAATTAAAGACTTGGAGAACGACACCAAGGAACAGAAAGTCCAAATACCCCAGGTAGGCAGTCAGGTAATGGTAAAGATAAACCCAGAGAAACCCGGGTTCTCGCCAAAATGGACCGGCCCCCATCAGGTAATAATGGTAAGTGACATGTGCGCATGCGTAGATATAAGGGGCACCGGCAAATGGAAACACTGGACCCAGTTGAAACGGCTTGGACTCTAACTAACCGGTGACGACTGGGAAATATTATGTTTTACAGGATCTTATCCCTGATAGGGGGAGCCACAGGAGAAGCTGTGAAGGCCAGCCAAACGGGCCAACAAGGCCTGTATTACAGAAACTCGAGCGACGTTAGCTCTGATCAGGAGCAAGGGACATTAACGGTGACAATCGGAACAACCACAAACTTAAATTGTAGTATCGGACTGACAGGTATCAGTGTATTCAATGATAGACCAGGCTGGCACACAGGAGATGCCGATATAAGAGGGATGGTAGTGATATGGACAGAGGTGGGCACCGTATGTTTCAAGAAAAATAGTGATGATATATTCTCACGTGTGCCAGATAAAGGGGTGCAAGTAAGATGCGAGCTAGATTACACTCAATTCTCCGGATACCCCCAACAAGGGGAGGATGAATGGGGAATCTGCCCAGTCTCCCAAAGCCCCGAATCAGATTATTGGTGTTGGAAGATTATCCCCCGCAATGAGCCCACTACTACTAAACAACCCAGCCCTTCGTCCCCACAACCACGGCCCCAGCACCACCTACGTGCCCAACTGTGAAATCTGGAGCAAAAGGGGGATTGGTAATAAAGAAAACCAAAGATAAAATACACTTTGGGGTACATCAACGAATAATTACGGAGTTCCTAAACCTAACGGATATAACCATCGCCAGCTTTTGTGGAAAGGAGACCGTAAGCCTGTAATATAACTTGACCCTGCGAGCATTTGAAGGCCTTGAATCAAGAACCATGACATTTAATGTGAAAAGGAGGACGGGTAAAAAAGGGGACCGGGAGAAAAGAGGGATACTGGAAATGGTAGGCGCGGGATACGCGGCAGGGGTTGCGACGGTGAACACTATAGGCCTGCATACCATAAACAATCGGGTTGCTGCCCTAACCCAAACCTTACAAGGATTGCTGGGTAGGGAAGCGGATAACCAAAGACTGCAGGCTCAGCTAGGTGATGGCGCGGAGGGAGAATTGCTACAAGTGGCCCACACGTTATAGGACCACGCCAGAACTATAAATTTGATAAACAAAGCGGGGGAAGACGTGAGTCAGCAACTACAGTCAGAAATAGTTTGCCCAGGGTACGGAGCATGGATACTCTGTGAAGTATAACATAACCCAGAGCATTGGATACCGAATGATGTATTTACCAACTGGACCTTCGATAAAAACATCACTCATACATGTGAGGTACGGAGGAACAGTCATGCTTGGATACCAAAAGCTAGATGCATAAGCGGACATTTAAATAATAGGATTTGTATTATCAATACCGCAGTATGATGTAACAAAATGAGGTCCCTTATACCAAACAAACAATATAGGGGAGATAAAGAATCAAACTCGCTTGCGCTACCCTGACTTGTCCAGACATGTGATCAAAGAGAACAACAGTGCCAGGGGTATTAACATAGGTGATTGTTATAAAAATAACCAAGTTGTTTAATGCCGAGATCCACCAAGAATGACCAAGGATGACTGTGGATATGGCCGAACGGAAGGGGGCACATTGAGTATCACGCCAATAACGCGGGATTCCGAAACAATCGCCGCCCCTCGGGGGAATGGAGAATGGTGTGTGAGCACCAAGGCACCGCCCCGTGGGGGAATGGAGAATGGTGTGTGAGCACCAAGGCACCGCCCCGTGGGGGAATGGAGAATGGTGTGGGAGCACCAAGGCACCGCCCCACGGGGGAATGGAGAATGGTGTGTGAGCACCAAGGCACCGCCCCACGGGGGAATGGAGAATGGTGTGTGAGCACCAAGGCACCGCCCCCCGGGGGAATGGAGAATGGTGTGTGAGCACCAAGGCACCGCCCCACGGGGGAATGGAGAATGGTGTTTGAACACCAAGGCACCGCCCCCCCGCGGGGGAATGGAGAATGGGGTGTGAGCACCAAGGCACCGCCCCCCCTGCGGGGGGAATGGAGAATGGTGTGTGAGCACCAAGGCACCGCCCCCCCCCACGGGGGAATGGAGAATGGTGTGTGAGCACCAAGGCACCGCCCCCCCACGGGGGAATGGAGAGTGCAGTGTGAGCACCAAGGCACCGCCCCACGGGGGAATGGAGAATGGTGTGTGAGCACCAAGGCACCGCCCCGCGGGGGAATGGAGAATGGTTTGTGAGCACCAAGGCACCCCTCCACGGGGGAATGGAGAATGGTGTGTGAGCACCAAGGCACCGCCCCGCGGGGGAATGGAGAATGGTGTGTGAGCACCAAGGCACCGCCCCCCCCGCGGGGGAATGGAGAATGGTGTGTGAGCACCAAGGCACCTCCACCCCCGCGGGGGAATGGAGAATGGTGTGTGAGCACCAAGGCACAGCCCCCGCCCCGCGGGGGAATGGAGAATGGTGTGTGAGCACCAAGGCACCGCCCCGCGGGGGAATGGAGAATGGTGTGTGAGCACCAAGGCACCGCCCCGCGGGGGAATGGAGAATGGTGTGTGAGCACCAAGGCACCGCCCCGCGGGGGAATGGAGAATGGTGTGTGAGCACCAAGGCACCGCCCCCCCCCCCGCGGGGGAATGGAGAATGGTGTGTGAGCACCAAGGCACCGCCCCGCGGGGGAATGGAGAATGCTGTGTGAGCACCAAGGCACCGCCCCGCGGGGGAATGGAGAATGGTGTGTGAGCACCAAGGCACCGCCCCGCGGGGGAATGGAGAATGGTGTGTGAGCACCAAGGCACCGCCCCACGGGGGAATGGAAAATGGTGTGTGAGCACCAAGGCACCGCCCCGCGGGGGAATGGAGAATGGTGTGTGAGCACCAAGGCACCGCCCCGCGGGGGAATGGAGAATGGTGTGTGAGCACCAAGGCACCCCTCCACGGGGGAATGGAGAATGGTGTGTGAGCACCAAGGCACCGCCCCGCGGGGGAATGGAGAATGGTGTGTGAGCACCAAGGCACCGCCCCCCCTACGGTGGAATGGAGAATGGTGTGTGAGCACCAAGGCACCGCTCCCCCCCCCGCGGGGGAATGGAGAATGGTGTGTGAGCACCAAGGCACCGCCCCGCGGGGGAATGGAGAATGGTGTGTGAGCACCAAGGCACCGCCCCGCGGGGGAATGGAGAATGGTGTGTGAGCACCAAGGCACCGCCCCCCCCCCAGCGGGGGAATGGAGAATGGTGTGTGAGCACCAAGGCACCGCCCCGCGGGGGAATGGAGAATGCTGTGTGAGCACCAAGGCACCGCCCCGCGGGGGAATGGAGAATGGTGTGTGAGCACCAAGGCACCGCCCCGGCGGGGAATGGAGAATGGTGTGTGAGCACCAAGGCACCGCCCCGCGGGGGAATGGAGAATGGTGTGTGAGCACCAAGGCACCGCCCCACGGGGGAATGGAGAATGGAGTGTGAGCACCAAGGCACCGCCCCGCGGGGGAATGGAGCATGGTGTGTGAGCACCAAGGCACCGCCCCACGGGGGAATGGAAAATGGTGTGTGAGCACCAAGGCACCGCCCCCCCCGGGGGAATGGAGAATGGTGTGTGAGCACCAAGGCACCGCCCCGCGGGGGAATGGAGAATGGTGTGTGAGCACCAAGGCACCGCCCCGCCAAGGGGGAATGGAGAATGGTGTGTGAGCACCAAGGCACCGACCCCACTGGGGGAATGGAGAATGGTGTGTGAGCACCAAGGCACCGCCCCGCGGTGGAATGGAGAATGGTGTGTGAGCACCAAGGCACCGCCCCGCGGGGGAATGGAGAATGGTGTGTGAGCACCAAGGCACCGCCCCCCCCACGGGGGAATGGAGAATGGTGTGTGAGCACCAAGGCACCGCCCCCCCACGGGGGAATGGAGAATGGTGTGTGAGCACCAAGGCACCGCCCCGCGGGGGAATGGAGAATGGTGTGTGAGCACCAAGGCACCGCCCACCCCGCGGTGGAATGGAGAATGGTGTGTGAGCACCAAGGCACCGCCCCGCGGGGGAATGGAGAATGGTGTGTGAGCACCAAGGCACCGCCCCCCGGGGGAATGGAGAATGGTGTGTGAGCACCAAGGCACCGCCCCCCACCGCGGGGGAATGGAGAATGGTGTGTGAGCACCAAGGCACCGCCCCCCCCCACGGGGGAATGGAGAATGGTGTGTGAGCACCAAGGCACCGCCCCCCCCACGGGGGAATGGAGAATGGTGTGTGAGCACCAAGGCAGCGCCCCCCCCGCGGGGGAATGGAGAATGGTGTGTGAGCACCAAGGCACCGCCCCCCCGCAGGGGAATGGAGAATGGTGTGTGAGCACCAAGGCACCGCCCCCCCCGCGGGGGAATGGAGAATGGTGTGTGAGCACCAAGGCACCGCCCCACAGGGGAATGGAGAATGGTGTGTGAGGACCAAGGCACCGCCCCCCGGGGGAATGGAGAATGGTGTGTGAGCACCAAGGCACCGCCCCCCGGGGGAATGGAGAATGGTGTGTGAGCACCAAGGCACCGCCCCGCGGGGGAATGGAGAATGGTGTGTGAGCACCAACGCACCGCCCCCCGGGGGAATGGAGAATGGTGTGTGAGCACCAAGGCACCGCCCCCCGGGGGAATGGAGAATGGTGTGTGAGCACCAAGGCACCACCCCGCGGGGGAATGGAGAAAGTTGTGTGAGCACCAAGGCACCGCACCCGCCACGGGGGAATGGAGAATGGTGTGCGAGCACCAAGGCACCGCCCCCCCCGCGGGGGAATGGAGAATGGTGTGTGAGCACCAAGGCACCGCCCCACGGGGGAATGGAGAATGCTGTGTGAGCACCAAGGCACCGCCCCCCGGGGGAATGGAGAATGGTGTGTGAGGACCAAGGCACCGCCCCCCGGGGGAATGGAGAATGGTGTGTGAGCACCAAGGCACCGCCCCCCGGGGGAATGGAGAATGGTGTGTGAGCACCAAGGCACCGCCCCCCGGGGGAATGGAGAATGGTGTGTGAGGACCAAGGCACCGCCCCACGGGGGAATGGAGAATGGTGTGTGAGCACCAAGGCACCGCCCCCCGGGGGAATGGAGAATGGTGTGTGAGCACCAAGGCACCGCCCCCCCACGGGGGAATGGAAAATGGTGTGTGAGCACCAAGGCACCGCCCCCCCCCCGGGGGAATGGAGAATGGTGTGTGAGCACCAAGGCACCGCCCCGCGGGGGAATGGAGAATGTTGTGTGAGCACCAAGGCACCGCCCCCCCCACCGCGGGGGAATGGAGAATGGTGTGTGAGCACCAAGGCACTGCCCCGTGGGGGAATGGAGAATGGTGTGTGAGCACCAAGGCACCGCCCCCCGGGGGAATGGAGAATGGTGTGTGAGCACCAAGGCACCGCCCCGCAGGGGAATGGAGAATGGTGTGTGAGCACCAAGGCACCGCCCCCCGAGGGAATGGAGAATGGTGTGTGACCAGCAAGGCACCGCCCCACCACGGGGGAATGGAGAATGGTGTGTGAGCAGCAAGGCACCGCCCCACCACGGGGGAATGGAGAATGGTGTGTGAGCACCAAGGAACCTCCCCCCCGCGGGGGAATGGAGAATGGTGTGTGAGCACCAAGGCACCGCCCCGCGGGGGAATGGAGAATGGTGTGTGAGCACCAAGGCACCGCCCCCCACCGCGGGGGAATGGAGAATGGTGTGTGAGCACCAAGGCACCGCCCCCCACCGCGGGGGAATGGAGAATGGTGTGTGAGCACCAAGGCTCCGCCCCCCCCATGGGGGAATGGAGAATGGTGTGTGAGCACCAAGGCACCGCACCACGTGGAATGGAGAATGGTGTGTGAGCACCAAGGCACCGCCCCCCCCACGGGGGAATGGAGAATGGTGTGTGAGCACCAAGGCACCACCCCACGTGGAATGGAGAATGGTGTGTGAGCACCAAGGCAACGCCACCCCCCCGCGGGGATGGAGAATGGTGTGTGAGCACCAAGGCACCGCCCCCGCCGCGGGGAATGGAGAATGGTGTGTGAGCACCAAGGCACCGCCCCCCCCGCGGGGATGGAGAATGGTGTGTGAGCACCAAGGCACCGCCCCCCGCCGCGGGGGAATGGAGAATGGTGTTTGAGCACCAAGGCACCGCCGCCCCACGGGGGAATGGAGAATGGTGTCTGAGCACCAAGGCACCTCCCCGCGGGGGAATGGAGAATGGTGTGTGAGCACCAAGGCACCGCCCGCCCCCCACGGGGGAATGGAGAATGATGTGTGTGCACCAAGGCACCGCCCCCCCCCACGGGGGAATGGAGAATTGTGTGTGAGCACCAAGGCACCGCTCCCCCGCGGTGGAATGGAGAATGGTGTGTGAGCACCAAGGCACCGCCCCCCCCCGGGGAAATGCAGAATGGTGCGTGAGCACCAAGGCACCGCCCCGCGGGGGAATGGAGAATGGTGTGTGAGCACCAAGGCACCGCCGCCCCCCTGGGGGAATGGAGAATGGTATGTGAGCACCAAGGCACCGCCCCCCCACGGGGGAATGGAGAATGGTGTGTGAGCACCAAGGCACCGCCCCCCCACGGGGGAATGGAGAATGGTGTGTGAGCACCAAGGCACCGCCCACCAGCGGGGGAATGGAGAATGGTGTGTGAGCACCAAGGCACCGCCCCCCCACGGGGGAATGGAGAATGGTGTGTGAGCACCAAGGCACCGCACCCCCACCGCGGGGGAATGGAGAATGGTGTGTGAGCACCAAGTCACCGTCCCCCCCGCCGCGGGGGAATGGAGAATGGTGTGTGAGCACCAAGGCACCACCCCGCGGGGGAATGGAGAATGGTATGTGTGTGAGCACCAAGGCACCGCCCCGCGGGGGAATGGAGAATGGTGTGTGAGCACCAAGGCACCGCCCCCCCCCACGGGGGAATGGAGAATGGTGTGTGAGCACCAAGGCACCGCCCCCCCCACGGGGGAATGGAGAATGGTGTGTGAGCACCAAGGCAGCGCCCCCCCCGCGGGGGAATGGAGAATGGTGTGTGAGCACCAAGGCACCGCCCCCCCGCGGGGGAATGGAGAATGGTGTGTGAGCACCAAGGCACCGCCCCCCCCGCGGGGGAATGGAGAATGGTGTGTGAGCACCAAGGCACCGCCCCACAGGGGAATGGAGAATGGTGTGTGAGGACCAAGGCACCGCCCCCCGGGGGAATGGAGAATGGTGTGTGAGCACCAAGGCACCGCCCCCCGGGGGAATGGAGAATGGTGTGTGAGCACCAAGGCACCGCCCCGCGGGGGAATGGAGAATGGTGTGTGAGCACCAACGCACCGCCCCCCGGGGGAATGGAGAATGGTGTGTGAGCACCAAGGCACCGCCCCCCGGGGGAATGGAGAATGGTGTGTGAGCACCAAGGCACCACCCCGCGGGGGAATGGAGAAAGTTGTGTGAGCACCAAGGCACCGCCCCCGCCACGGGGGAATGGAGAATGGTGTGCGAGCACCAAGGCACCGCCCCCCCCCGCGGGGGAATGGAGAATGGTGTGTGAGCACCAAGGCACCGCCCCACGGGGGAATGGAGAATGCTGTGTGAGCACCAAGGCACCGCCCCCCGGGGGAATGGAGAATGGTGTGTGAGGACCAAGGCACCGCCCCCCGGGGGAATGGAGAATGGTGTGTGAGCACCAAGGCACCGCCCCCCGGGGGAATGGAGAATGGTGTGTGAGCACCAAGGCACCGCCCCCCGGGGGAATGGAGAATGGTGTGTGAGGACCAAGGCACCGCCCCACGGGGGAATGGAGAATGGTGTGTGAGCACCAAGGCACCGCCCCCCGGGGGAATGGAGAATGGTGTGTGAGCACCAAGGCACCGCCCCCCCACGGGGGAATGGAAAATGGTGTGTGAGCACCAAGGCACCGCCCCCCCCCGGGGGAATGGAGAATGGTGTGTGAGCACCAAGGCACCGCCCCGCGGGGGAATGGAGAATGTTGTGTGAGCACCAAGGCACCGCCCCCCCCACCGCGGGGGAATGGAGAATGGTGTGTGAGCACCAAGGCACTGCCCCGTGGGGGAATGGAGAATGGTGTGTGAGCACCAAGGCACCGCCCCCCGGGGGAATGGAGAATGGTGTGTGAGCACCAAGGCACCGCCCCGCAGGGGAATGGAGAATGGTTTGTGAGCACCAAGGCACCGCCCCCCGAGGGAATGGAGAATGGTGTGTGACCAGCAAGGCACCGCCCCACCACGGGGGAATGGAGAATGGTGTGTGAGCAGCAAGGCACCGCCCCACCACGGGGGAATGGAGAATGGTGTGTGAGCACCAAGGAACCTCCCCCCCGCGGGGGAATGGAGAATGGTGTGTGAGCACCAAGGCACCGCCCCGCGGGGGAATGGAGAATGGTGTGTGAGCACCAAGGCACCGCCCCCCACCGCGGGGGAATGGAGAATGGTGTGTGAGCACCAAGGCACCGCCCCCCACCGCGGGGGAATGGAGAATGGTGTGTGAGCACCAAGGCTCCGCCCCCCCCATGGGGGAATGGAGAATGGTGTGTGAGCACCAAGGCACCGCACCACGTGGAATGGAGAATGGTGTGTGAGCACCAAGGCACCGCCCCCCCCACGGGGGAATGGAGAATGGTGTGTGAGCACCAAGGCACCACACCACGTGGAATGGAGAATGGTGTGTGAGCACCAAGGCAACGCCACCCCCCCGCGGGGATGGAGAATGGTGTGTGAGCACCAAGGCACCGCCCCCGCCGCGGGGAATGGAGAATGGTGTGTGAGCACCAAGGCACCGCCCCCCCCGCGGGGATGGAGAATGGTGTGTGAGCACCAAGGCACCGCCCCCCGCCGCGGGGGAATGGAGAATGGTGTTTGAGCACCAAGGCACCGCCGCCCCACGGGGGAATGGAGAATGGTGTGTGAGCACCAAGGCACCCCCCGCGGGGGAATGGAGAATGGTGTGTGAGCACCAAGGCACCGCCCGCCCCCCACGGGGGAATGGAGAATGATGTGTGTGCACCAAGGCACCGCCCCCCCCCACGGGGGAATGGAGAATTGTGTGTGAGCACCAAGGCACCGCTCCCCCGCGGTGGAATGGAGAATGGTGTGTGAGCACCAAGGCACCGCCCCCCCCCGGGGAAATGCAGAATGGTGCGTGAGCACCAAGGCACCGCCCCGCGGGGGAATGGAGAATGGTGTGTGAGCACCAAGGCACCGCCGCCCCCCTGGGGGAATGGAGAATGGTATGTGAGCACCAAGGCACCGCCCCCCCACGGGGGAATGGAGAATGGTGTGTGAGCACCAAGGCACCGCCCCCCCACGGGGGAATGGAGAATGCTGTGTGAGCACCAAGGCACCGCCCACCAGCGGGGGAATGGAGAATGGTGTGTGAGCACCAAGGCACCGCCCCCCCACGGGGGAATGGAGAATGGTGTGTGAGCACCAAGGCACCGCACCCCCACCGCGGGGGAATGGAGAATGGTGTGTGAGCACCAAGTCACCGTCCCCCCCGCCGCGGGGGAATGGAGAATGGTGTGTGAGCACCAAGGCACCACCCCGCGGGGGAATGGAGAATGGTATGTGTGTGAGCACCAAGGCACCGCCCCGCGGGGGAATGGAGAATGGTGTGTGAGCACCAAGGCACCGCCCCACGGGGGAATGGAGAATGGTGTGTGAGCACCAAGGCACCGCCCCGCGGGGGAATGGAGAATGGTGTGTGAGCACCAAGGCACCGCACCCCCCACGGGGGAATGGAGAATGGTGTGTGAGCACCAAGGCACCGCCCCCCCACAGGGGAATGGAGAATGGTGTGTGAGCACCAAGGCACCGCCCCGCGGGGGAATGGAGAATGGTGTGTGAGCACCAAGGCACCGCCCACCCCGCGGGGGAATGGAGAATGGTGTGTGAGCACCAAGGCACCGCCCACCCCATGGGGGAATGGAGAATGGTGTGTGAGCACCAAGGCACTGCCCCCCGGGGGAATGGAGAATGGTGTGTGAGCACCAAGGCACCGCCCCCCACCGCGGGGGAATGGAGAATGGTGTGTGAGCACCAAGGCACCGCCCCCCCCCACGGGGGAATGGAGAATGGTGTGTGAGCACCAAGGCACCGCCCCCCCGCGGGGGAATGGAGAATGGTGTGTGAGCACCAAGGCACCGCGGGAATGGAGAATGGTGTGTGAGCACCAAGGCACCGCCCCACAGGGGAATGGAGAATGGTGTGTGAGGACCAAGGCACCGCCCCCCGGGGGAATGGAGAATGGTGTGTGAGCACCAAGGCACCGCCCCCCGGGGGAATGGAGAATGGTGTGTGAGCACCAAGGCACCGCCCCCCGGGGGAATGGAGAATGGTGTGTGAGCACCAAGGCACCACCCCGCGGGGGAATGGAGAATGGTGTGTGAGCACCAAGGCACCGCCCCCGGGGGAATGGAGAATGGTGTGTGAGCACCAAGGCACCGCCCCCCGGGGGAATGGAGAATGGTGTGTGAGCACCAAGGCACCATCCCACGGGGGAATGGAGAAAGTTGTGTGAGCACCAAGGCACCGCCCCCCCCCATGGGGGAATGGAGAATGGTGTGTGAGCACCAAGGCACCGCCCCCGCCACGGGGGAATGGAGAATGGTGTGTGAGCACCAAGGCACCGCCCCGCGGGGGAATGAGAATGGTGTGTGAGCACCAAGGCACCACCCCGCGGGGGAATGGAGAATGGTGTGTGAGCACCAAGGCACCCCCCCCCGGGGGAATGGAGAATGGTGTGTGAGCACCAAGGCACCGCCCCCCCCATGGGGGAATGGAGAATGGTGTGTGAGCACCAAGGCACAGCCCCACCGTGGGGGAATGGAGAATGCTGTGTGAGCACCAAGGCACCGCCCCCCGGGGGAATGGAGAATGGTGTGTGAGGACCAAGGCACCGCCCCCCGGGGGAATGGAGAATGGTGTGTGAGGACCAAGGCACCGCCCCCCGGGGGAATGGAGAATGGTGTGTGAGCACCAAGGCACCGCCCCCCGGGGGAATGGAGAATGGTGTGTGGGGACCAAGGCACCGCCCCCCGGGGGAATGAAGAATGGTGTGTGAGCACCAAGGCACCGCCCCCCGGGGGAATGGAGAATGGTGTGTGAGGACCAAGGCACCGCCCCACGGGGGAATGGAGAATGGTGTGTGAGCACCAAGGCACCGCCCCCCGGGGGAATGGAGAATGGTGTGTGAGCACCAAGGCACCGCCCCCCCACGGGGGAATGGAGAATGGTGTGTGAGCACCAAGGCACTGCCCCGTGGGGGAATGGAGAATGGTGTGTGAGCACCAAGGCACCGCCCCCCGGGGGAATGGAGAATGGTGTGTGAGCACCAAGGCACCGCCCCGCAGGGGAATGGAGAATGGTGTGTGAGCACCAAGGCACCGCCCCCCGGGGGAATGGAGAATGGTGTGTGAGCAGCAAGGCACCGCCCCACCACGGGGGAATGGAGAATGGTGTGTGAGCACCAAGGCACCGCCCCACCACGGGGGAATGGAGAATGGTGTGTGAGCACCAAGGTACCTCCCCCCCGCGGGGGAATGGAGAATGGTGTGTGAGCACCAAGGCACCGCCCCGCGGGGGAATGGAGAATGGTGTGTGAGCACCAAGGCACCGCCCCCCACCTCGGGGGAATGGAGAATGGTGTTGTGAGCACCAAGGCACCGCCCCCACCGCGGGGGAATGGAGAATGGTGTGTGAGCACCAAGGCTCCGCCCCCCCACGGGGGAATGGAGAATGGTGTGTGAGCACCAAGGCACCGCCCCCCACCGCGGGGGAATGGAGAATGGTGTGTGAGCACCAAGGCTCCGCCCCCCCCCACGGGGGAATGGAGAATGGTGTGTGAGCACCAAGGCACCGCCCCCCCCGCGAGGATGGAGAATGGTGTGTGAGCACCAAGGCACCGCCCCCCCGCGGGGGAATGGAGAATGGTGTGTGAGCACCAAGGCTCCGCCCCCCCCGCGGGGGAATGGAGAATGGTGTGTGAGCACCAAGGCACCACCCCACGTGGAATGGAGAATGGTGTGTGAGCACCAAGGCACCGCACCACGTGGAATGGAGAATGGTGTGTGAGCACCAAGGCACCGCCACCCCCCGCGGGGATGGAGAATGGTGTGTGAGCACCAAGGCACCGCCCCCGCCGCGGGGAATGGAGAATGGTGTTTGAGCACCAAGGCACCGCCGCCCCACGGGGGAATGGAGAATGGTGTGTGAGCACCAAGGCACCCCCCCGCGGGGGAATGGAGAATGGTGTGTGAGCACCAAGGCACCGCCCGCCCCCCACGGGGGAATGGAGAATGGTGTGTGAGCACCAAGGCACCGCCCCCCCCCACGGGGGAATGGAGAATTGTGTGTGAGCACCAAGGCACCGCTCCCCCGCGGTGGAATGGAGAATGGTGTGTGAGCACCAAGGCACCGCCCCCCCCCGGGGGAATGCAGAATGGTGCGTGAGCACCAAGGCACCGCCCCGCGGGGGAATGGAGAATGGTGTGTGAGCACCAAGGCACCGCCGCCCCCCTGGGGGAATGGAGAATGGTATGTGAGCACCAAGGCACCGCCCCCCCACGGGGGAATGGAGAATGGTGTGTGAGCACCAAGGCACCGCCCCCCCACGGGGGAATGGAGAATGGTGTGTGAGCACCAAGGCACCGCCCCCCCCGCCGCGGGGGAATGGAGAATGGTGTGTGAGCACCAAGGCACCGCGCCCCCCGCCGCGGGGGAATGGAGAATGGTGTGTGAGCACCAAGGCACCGCCCCCCGGGGGAATGGAGAACGGTGTGTGAGCACCAAGGCACCGCCGCCTCCCCCACGGGGGAATGGAGAATGGTGTGTGAGCACCAAGGCACCGCCCCCCCACGGGGGAATGGAGAATGGTGTGTGAGCACCAAGGCACCGCACCCCCACCGCGGGGGAATGGAGAATGGTGTGTGAGCACCAAGGCACCGCCCCCCCACGGGGGAATGGAGAATGGTGTGTGAGCACCAAGGCACCACCCCGCGGGGGAATGGAGAATGGTATGTGTGTGAGCACCAAGGCACCGCCCCGCGGGGGAATGGAAAATGGTGTGTGAGCACCAAGCACCACCCCCCCCCTGGGGGAATGGAGAATGGTGTGTGAGCACCAAGGCACCGCCCCCGCCACGGGGAATGGAGAATGGTGTGTGAGCACCAAGGCACCACCCCGCGGGGGAATGGAGAATGGTGTGTGAGTACCAAGGCACCGGCCCCTGGGGGAATGGAGAATGGGTGTGTGAGCACCAAGGCACTGCCCCATGGGGGGAATGGAGAATGGTGTGTGAGCACCAAGGCACCGCCCCCCCCCGCGGGGAATTGGGAATGGTGTGTGAGCACCAAGGCACCGCCTCACGGGGGAATGGAGAATGGTGTGTGAGCACCAAGGCACCGCCCCCGACCCCCCGCGGGGGAATGGAGAATGGTTTGTGAGCACCAAGGTACCGCCCCCCCCCCGCGGGGGAATGGAGAATGGTGTGTGAGCATCAAGGCACTGCCCCACGGGGAATGGAGAATGGTCTGTGAGCACCAAGGCACCGCCCCCCCACGGGGGAATGGGGATGGATGTGTGTGAGCACCAAGCACCGCACCCCCTGCGGGGGAATGGAGAATTGGTGTGTGAGCACCAAGGCACCGCCCCCCCCCGCGGGGGAATGGAGAATGGTGTGTGAGCACCAAGGTACCTCCCCCCGCGGGGAAATGGAGAATGGTGTGTGAGCACCAAGGCACCGCCCCCCCCCGCGGGGGGAATGGAGAAGGGTGGTGTGTGAGCACCAAGGCACCGAACCCCCGCGGGGGAATGGAGAATGGTGTGTGAGCACCAAGGCTCCGCCCCCCCCGCGGGGGAATGGAGAATGGTGTGTGAGCAACAAGGCACCGCCCCGCGGGGGAATGGAGAATGGTGTGTGAGCACCAAGGCACTGCCCCCCCCGCGGGGGAATGGAGAATGGTGTGTGTGCACCAAGGCACCGCCCCGCGGGGGAATGGAGAATGGTGTGTGAGCATCAAGGCACCGCCCCCCCCACGGGGGAATGGAGAATGGTGTGTGAGCTCCAAGGCACCGCCGCTCCCACCGGGGGAATGGAGAATGGGTGTGTGAGCACCAAGGCACCGCCCCCCCCTGGGGGAATGGAGAATGGTGTGTGAGCACCAAGGCACCCCACCCCCCGCGGGGGAATGGAGAATGGTGTGTGAGCACCAAGGCACCGCCCCCCCATGCGGGGGAATGGAGAATGCTTGTGAGCACCAAGGCCCCCCCCCCACGGGGGAATGGGGAATGGTGTGTGAGCACCAAGGCACCGCCGCCCCCACCGGGGGAATGGAGAATGGTGTGTGAGCACCAAGGCACCGCCCCCCCACGGGGGAATGGAGAATGGTGTGTGAGCACCAAGGCACCGCACCCCCCCTGCGGGGGAATGGAGAATGGTGTGTGAGCACCAAGGCACCGCCCCCCCCGCCGCGGGGGAATGGAGAATGGTGTGTGAGCACCAAGGCACCGCCCCCCGGGGGAATGGAGAACGTTGTGTGAGCATCAAGGCACCACCGCCACCCCCACGGGGGAATGGAGAATGGTGTGTGAGCACCAAGGCACCGCCCCGCGGGGGAATGGAGAATGGTGTGTGAGCACCAAGGCACCGCCCCCTGGGGGAATGGAGAATGGTGTGTGAGCACCAAGGCACCGCCCCGCGGGGGAATGGAGAATGGTGTGTGAGCACCAAGGCACCGCCCCGCGGGGGAATGGAGAATGGTGTGTGAGCACCAAGGCACCGCCCCCCCCACGGGGGAATGGAGAATGGTGTGTGAGCACCAAGGCACCGCCCACCCCACGGGGGAATGGAGAATGGTGTGTGAGCACCAAGGCACCGCCCCCCCCGCGGGGGAATGGAGAATGGTGTGTGAGCACCAAGGCACCGCCCCCCCCACGGGGGAATGGAGAATGGTGTGTGAGCACCAAGGCACCGCCCCACGGGGGAATGGAGAATGGTGTGTGCGCACCAAGGCACCGCCCCCCCCGCGGGGATGGAGAATGGTGTGTGAGCACCAAGGCACTGCCCCGCGGGGAAATGGAGAATGGTGTGTGAGCACCAAGGCATCGCCCCACGGGGGAATGGAGAATGGTGTGTGAGCACCAAGGCACCGCCCCCCGCCGCGGGGGAATGGAGAATGATGTGTGAGCACCAAGGCACCGCACCCCGGGGGAATGGAGAACGGTGTGTGAGCACCAAGGCACCGCCGCCTCCCCCACGGGGGAATGGAGAATGCTGTGTGAGCACCAAGGCACCGCCCCGCCACGGGGGAATGGAGAATGGTGTGTGAGCACCAAGGCACCGCACCCGCACCGCGGGGGAATGGAGAATGGTGTGTGAGCACCAAGTCACCGTCCCCCCCGCCGCGGGGGAATGGAGAATGGTGTGTGAGCACCAAGGCACCGCCCCGCGGGGGAATGGAGAATGGTGTGTGAGCACCAAGGCACCACCCCGCGGGGGAATGGAGAATGGTATGTGTGTGAGCACCAAGGCACCGCCCCGCGGGGGAATGGAAAATGGTGTGTGAGCACCAAGGCACCGCCCCCCCCCTGGGGGAATGGAGAATGGTGTGTGAGCACCAAGGCACCGCCCCCGCCACGGGGGAATGGAGAATGGTGTGTGAGCACCAAGGCACCACCCCGCGGGGGAATGGAGAATGGTGTGTGAGTACCAAGGCACCGGCCCCTGGGGGAATGGAGAATGGTGTGTGAGCACCAAGGCACTGCCCCATGGGGAATGGAGAATGGTGTGTGAGCACCAAGGCACCGCCCCCCCCGCGGGGGAATTGGGAATGGTGTGTGAGCACCAAGGCACCGCCTCACGGGGGAATGGAGAATGGTGTGTGAGCACCAAGGCACCGCCCCCGACCCCCCGCGGGGGAATGGAGAATGGTTTGTGAGCACCAAGGTACCGCCCCCCCCCGCGGGGGAATGGAGAATGGTGTGTGAGCATCAAGGCACTGCCACACGGGGGAATGGAGAATGGTCTGTGAGCACCAAGGCACCGCCCCCCCACGGGGGAATGGGGAATGGTGTGTGAGCACCAAGGCACCGCACCCCCCGCGGGGGAATGGAGAATGGTGTGTGAGCACCAAGGCACCGCCCCCCCCGCGGGGGAATGGAGAATGGTGTGTGAGCACCAAGGTACCTCCCCCCGCGGGGGAATGGAGAATGGTGTGTGAGCACCAAGGCACCGCCCCCCCCGCGGGGGAATGGAGAATGGTGTGTGAGCACCAAGGCACCGAACCCCCGCGGGGGAATGGAGAATGGTGTGTGAGCACCAAGGCTCCGCCCCCCCCGCGGGGGAATGGAGAATGGTGTGTGAGCAACAAGGCACCGCCCCGCGGGGGAATGGAGAATGGTGTGTGAGCACCAAGGCACCGCCCCCCCCGCGGGGGAATGGAGAATGGTGTGTGAGCACCAAGGCACCGCCCCGCGGGGGAATGGAGAATGGTGTGTGAGCATCAAGGCACCGCCCCCCCCACGGGGGAATGGAGAATGGTGTGTGAGCTCCAAGGCACCGCCGCTCCCACCGGGGGAATGGAGAATGGTGTGTGAGCACCAAGGCACCGCCCCCCCCTGGGGGAATGGAGAATGGTGTGTGAGCACCAAGGCACCCCACCCCCCGCGGGGGAATGGAGAATGGTGTGTGAGCACCAAGGCACCGCCCCCCCATGCGGGGGAATGGAGAATGCTTGTGAGCACCAAGGCCCCCCCCCACGGGGGAATGGGGAATGGTGTGTGAGCACCAAGGCACCGCCGCCCCCACCGGGGGAATGGAGAATGGTGTGTGAGCACCAAGGCACCGCCCCCCCACGGGGGAATGGAGAATGGTGTGTGAGCACCAAGGCACCGCACCCCCCCTGCGGGGGAATGGAGTATGGTGTGTGAGCACCAAGGCACCGCCCCCCCCGCCGCGGGGGAATGGAGAATGGTGTGTGAGCACCAAGGCACCGCCCCCCGGGGGAATGGAGAACGGTGTGTGAGCATCAAGGCACCACCGCCACCCCCACGGGGGAATGGAGAATGGTGTGTGAGCACCAAGGCACCGCCCCGCGGGGGAATGGAGAATGGTGTGTGAGCACCAAGGCACCGCCCCCTGGGGGAATGGAGAATGGTGTGTGAGCACCAAGGCACCGCCCCGCGGGGGAATGGAGAATGGTGTGTGAGCACCAAGGCACCGCCCCGCGGGGGAATGGAGAATGGTGTGTGAGCACCAAGGCACCGCCCCCCCCACGGGGGAATGGAGAATGGTGTGTGAGCACCAAGGCACCGCCCACCCCACGGGGGAATGGAGAATGGTGTGTGAGCACCAAGGCACCGCCCCCCCCGCGGGGAATGGAGAATGGTGTGTGAGCACCAAGGCACCGCCCACCCCACGGGGGAATGGAGAATGGTGTGTGAGCACCAAGGCACCGCCCCACGGGGGAATGGAGAATGGTGTGTGAGCACCAAGGCACCGCCCCCCCACGGGGGAATGGAGAATGGTGTGTGAGCACCAAGGCACCGCCCCACGGGGGAATGGAGAATGGTGTGTGCGCACCAAGGCACCGCCCCCCCCGCGGGGATGGAGAATGGTGTGTGAGCACCAAGGCACCGCCCCGCGGGGAAATGGAGAATGGTGTGTGAGCACCAAGGCATCGCCCCACGGGGGAATGGAGATTGGTGTGTGAGCACCAAGGCACCGCCCCCCGCCGCGGGGGAATGGAGAATGATGTGTGAGCACCAAGGCACCGCCCCACTGGGGAATGGGGAATGGTGTGTCAGCACCAAGGCACCGCACCCCCCGCGGGGGAATGGAGAATGGTGTGTGAGCACCAAGGCACCGCCCCCCGGGGGAATGGAGAACGGTGTGTGTGCACCAAGGCACCGCCCCTCCCCCCACGGGGGAATGGAGAATGGTGTGTGAGCATCAAGGCACCGCCCCGCGGGGGAATGGAGAATGGTGTGTGAGTACCAAGGCACCGGCCCCTGGGGGAATGGAGAATGGTGTGTGAGCACCAAGGCAGCGCCTCACGGGGGAATGGAGAATGGTGTGTGAGCACCAAGGCACCGCCCCCGACCCCCCGCGGGGGAATGGAGAATGGTTTGTGAGCACCAAGGTACCGCCCCCCCCGCGGGGGAATGGAGAATGGTGTGTGAGCACCAAGGCACTGCCCCACGGGGGAATGGAGAATGGTGTGTGAGCACCAAGGCACCGCCCCACGGGGGAATGGAGAATGGTCTGTGAGCACCAAGGCACCGCCCCCCCACGGGGGAATGGAGAATGGTGTGTGAGCACCAAGGCACCGCCCCCCCACGGGGGAATGGAGAATGGTGTGTGAGCACCAAGGCACCGCCCCCCCGCGGGGGAATGGAGAATGGTGTGTGAGCACCAAGGCACCGCCCCCCCCGCGGGGGAATGGAGAATGGTGTGTGAGCACCAAGGTACCTCCCCCCCGCGGGGGAATGGAGAATGGTGTGTGAGCACCAAGGCACCGCCCCCCCCACGGGGGAATGGAGAATGGTGTGTGAGCACCAAGGCACCGAACCCCCGCGGGGGAATGGAGAATGGTGTGTGAGCACCAAGGCACCGCCCCGAAAGGAAATGGAGAATGGTGTGTGAGCACCAAGGCACCGCCCCGCGGGGGAATGGAGAATGGTGTGTGAGCACCAAGGCACCGCCCACCCCACGGGGGAATGGAGAATGGTGTGTGAGCTCCAAGGCACCGCCGCCCCCACCGGGGGAATGGAGAATGGTGTGTGAGCACCAAGGCACCTCCCCCCCCTGGGGGAATGGAGAATGGTGTGTGAGCACCAAGGCACCGCACCGCGGGGGAATGGAGAATGGTGTGTGAGCACCAAGGCACCCCACCCCCCGCGGGGGAATGGAGAATGGTGTGTGAGCACCAAGGCACCGACCCCCATGCGGGGGAATGGAGAATGGTGTGTGAGCACCAAGGCCCCCCCCCACGGGGGAATGGGGAATGGTGTGTGAGCACCAAGGCACCGCCGCCCCCACCGGGGGAATGGAGAATGGTGTGTGAGCACCAAGGCACCACACCAGCCCTGCGGGGGAATGGAGAATGGTGTGTGAGCACCAAGGCACCGCCCCCCGCCGCCGCGGGGGAATGGAGAATGGTGTGTGAGCACCAAGGCACCGCCCCCCGGGGGAATGGAGAACGGTGTGTGAGCACCAAGGCACCGCCGCCACCCCCACGGGGGAATGGAGAATGGTGTGTGAGCACCAAGGCACCGCCCCACGGGGGAATGGAGAATGGTGTGTGAGCACCAAGGCACCGCCCCCTGGGGGAATGGAGAATGGTGTGTGAGCACCAAGGCACCGCCCCGCGGGGGAATGGAGAATGGTGTGTGAGCACCAAGGCACCGCCCCCCCCACGGGGGAATGGAGAATGGTGTGTGAGCACCAAGGCACCGCCAACCCCACGGGGGAATGGAGAATGGTGTGTGAGCACCAAGGCACCGCCCCCCCCACGGGGGAATGGAGAATGGTGTGTGAGCACCAAGGCACCGCCCCACGGGGGAATGGAGAATGGTGTGTGAGCACCAAGGCACCGCCCCCCCCACGGGGGAATGGAGAATGGTGTGTGAGCACCAAGGCACTGCCCCCCCCACGGGGGAATGGAGAATGGTGTGTGAGCACCAAGGCACCGCCCCACGGGGGAAAGGAGAATGGTGTGTGAGCACCAAGGCACCGCCACCCCCGCGGGGATGGAGAATGGTGTGTGAGCACCAAGGCACCGCCCCGCGGGGAAATGGAGAATGGTGTGTGAGCACCAAGGCATCGCCCCACGGGGGAATGGAGAATGGTGTGTGAGCACCAAGGCACCGCCCCCCGCCGCGGGGGAATGGAAAATGATGTGTGAGCACCAAGGCACCGCCCCACTGGGGAATGGGAAATGGTGTGTCAGCACCAAGGCACCGCACCACCCGCGGGGGAATGGAGAATGGTGTGTGAGCACCAAGGCACCGCCCCCCGGGGGAATGGAGAACGGTGTGTGAGCACCAAGGCACCGCCCCTCCCCCCACGGGGGAATGGAGAATGGTGTGTGAGCACCAAGGCACCGCCCCGCGGGGGAATTGAGAATGGTGTGTGAGCACCAAGGCACCACCCCGCGGGGGAATGGAGAATGGTGTGTGAGTACCAAGGCACCGGCCCCTGGGGGAATGGAGAATGGTGTGTGAGCACCAAGGCACTGCCCCATGGAGGAATGGAGAATGGTGTGTGAGCACCAAGGCACTGCCCCTCCCGCGGGGGAATGGAGAATGGTGTGTGAGCACCAAGGCACCGCCCCCCCCGCGGGGGAATTGGGAATGGTGTGTGAGCACCAAGGCACCGCCTCACGGGGGAATGGAGAATGGTGTGTGAGCACCAAGGTACCGCCCCCCCCCGCGGGGGAATGGAGAATGGTGTGTGAGCACCAAGGCACTGCCCCACGGGGGAATGGAGAATGGTCTGTGAGCACCAAGGCACCGCCCCCCCACGGGGGAATGGAGAATGGTCTGTGAGCACCAAGGCACCGCCCCCCCACGGGGGAATGGAGAATGGTGTGTGAGCACCAAGGCACCGCCCCCCCACGGGGGAATGGAGAATGGTGTGTGAGCACCAAGGCACCGCCCCCCCCGCGGGGGAATGGAGAATGGTGTGTGAGCACCAAGGCACCGCCCCCCCCACGGGGGAATGGAGAATGGTGTGTGAGTACCAAGGCACCGGCCCCTGGGGGAATGGAGAATGGTGTGTGAGCACCAAGGCACCGCCTCACGGGGGAATGGAGAATGGTGTGTGAGCACCAAGGCACCGCCCCCGACCCCCCGCGGGGGAATGGAGAATGGTTTGTGAGCACCAAGGTACCGCCCCCCTCCGCGGGGGAAAGGAGAATGGTGTGTGAGCACCAAGGCACTGCCCCACGGGGGAATGGAGAATGGTGTGTGAGCACCAAGGCACCGCCCCACGGGGGAATGGAGAATGGTCTGTGAGCACCAAGGCACCGCCCCCCCACGGGGGAATGGAGAATGGTGTGTGAGCACCAAGGCACCGCCCCCCCACGGGGGAATGGAGAATGGTGTGTGAGCACCAAGGCACCGCCCCCCCGCGGGGGAATGGAGAATGGTGCGTGAACACCAAGGCACCACCCCACCCGCGGGGGAATGGAGAATGGTGTGTGAGCACCAAGGTACCTCCCCCCCGCGGTGGAATGGAGAATGGTGTGTGAGCACCAAGGCACTGCCCCACGGGGGAATGGAGAATGGTCTGTGAGCACCAAGGCACCGCCCCCCCACGGGGGAATGGAGAATGGTGTGTGAGCACCAAGGCACCGCACCCCACGGGGGAATGGAGAATGGTGTGTGAGCACCAAGGCACCGCCCCCCCCGCGGGGGAATGGAGAATGGTGTGTGAGCACCAAGGCACCGCCCCCCCCACGGGGGAATGGAGAATGGTGTGTGAGTACCAAGGCACCGGCCCCTGGGGGAATGGAGAATGGTGTGTGAACACCAAGGCACCGCCTCACGGGGGAATGGAGAATGGTGTGTGAGCACCAAGGCACCGCCCCCGACCCCCCGCGGGGGAATGGAGAATGGTTTGTGAGCACCAAGGTACCGCCCCCCCCCGCGGGGGAAAGGAGAATGGTGTGTGAGCACCAAGGCACTGCCCCACGGGGGAATGGAGAATGGTGTGTGAGCACCAAGGCACCGCCCCACGGGGGAATGGAGAATGGTCTGTGAGCACCAAGGCACCGCCCCCCCACGGGGGAATGGAGAATGGTGTGTGAGCACCAAGGCACCGCCCCCCCACGGGGGAATGGAGAGTGGTGTGTGAGCATCAAGGCACCGCCCCCCCGCGGGGGAATGGAGAATGGTGTGTGAACACCAAGGCACCGCCCCCCCCGCGGGGGAATGGAGAATGGTGTGTGAGCACCAAGGCACCGAACCCCCGCGGGGGAATGGAGAATGGTGTGTGAGCACCAAGGCACCGCCCCGAAAGGAAATGGAGAATGGTGTGTGAGCACCAAGGCACCGCCCCGCGGGGGAATGGAGAATGGTGTGTGAGCACCAAGGCTCCGCCCCCCCCGCGGGGGAATGGAGAATGGTGTGTGAGCAACAAGGCACCGCCCCGCGGGGGAATGGAGAATGGTGTGTGAGCACCAAGGCACCGCCCCCCCCGCGGGGGAATGGAGAATGGTGTGTGAGCACCAAGGCACCGCACCGCGGGGGAATGGAGAATGGTGTGTGAGCACCAAGGCACCGCCCCCCCCACGGGGGAATGGAGAATGGTGTGTGAGCTCCAAGGCACCGCCGCCCCCACCGGGGGAATGGAGAATGGTGTGTGAGCACCAAGGCACCGCCCCCCCCCTGGGGGAATGGAGAATGGTGTGTGAGCACCAAGGCACCCCACCCCCCGCGGGGGAATGGAGAATGGTGTGTGAGCACCAAGGCACCGCCCCCCATGCGGGGGAATGGAGAATGGTGTGTGAGCACCAAGGCCCCCCCCCACGGGGGAATGGGGAATGGTGTGTGAGCACCAAGGCACCGCCGCCCCCACCGGGGGAATGGAGAATGGTGTGTGAGCACCAAGGCACCGCTCCCCCCCTGCGGGGGAATGGAGAATGGTGTGTGAGCACCAAGGCACCGCCCCCCCCCGCCGCGGGGGAATGGAGAATGGTGTGTGAGCACCAAGGCACCGCCCCCCGGGGGAATGGAGAACGGTGTGTGAGCACCAAGGCACCGCCGCCACCCCCACGGGGGAATGGAGAATGGTGTGTGAGCACCAAGGCACCGCCCCGCGGGGGAATGGAGAATGGTGTGTGAGCACCAAGGCACCGCCCCCTGGGGGAATGGAGAATGGTGTGTGAGCACCAAGGCACCGCCCCGCGGGGGAATGGAGAATGGTGTGTGAGCACCAAGGCACCGCCCCCTGGGGGAATGGAGAATGGTGTGTGAGCACCAAGGCACCGCCCCGCGGGGAATGGAGAATGGTGTGTGAGCACCAAGGCACCGCCCCGCGGGGGAATGGAGAATGGTGTGTGAGCACCAAGGCACCGCCCCGCGGGGGAATGGAGAATGGTGTGTGAGCACCAAGGCACCGCCCCCCCCACGGGGGAATGGAGAATGGTGTGTGAGCACCAAGGCACCGCCCACCCCACGGGGGAATGGAGAATGGTGTGTGAGCACCAAGGCACCGCCCCCCCCACGGGGGAATGGAGAATGGTGTGTGAGCACCAAGGCACCACCCCACGGGTGAATGGAGAATGGTGTGTGAGCACCAAGGCACCGCCCCCCCCACGGGGGAATGGAGAATGGTGTGTGAGCACCAAGGCACCGCCCCACGGGGGAATGGAGAATGGTGTGTGGGCACCAAGGCACCGCCACACCCGCGGGGATGGAGAATGGTGTGTGAGCACCAAGGCACCGCCCCGCGGGGAAATGGAGAATGGTGTGTGAGCACCAAGGTATCGCCCCACGGGGGAATGGAGAATGGTGTGTGAGCACCAAGGCACCGCCCCCCGCCGCGGGGGAATGGAGAATGATGTGTGAGCACCAAGGCACCGCCCCACTGGGGAATGGGGAATGGTGTGTCAGCACCAAGGCACCGCACCCACCGCGGGGGAATGGAGAATGGTGTGTGAGCACCAAGGCACCGCCCCCCGGGGGAATGGAGAACGGTGTGTGAGTACCAAGGCACCGCCCCTCCCCCCACGGGGGAATGGAGAATGGTGTGTGAGCACCAAGGCACCGCCCCGCGGGGGAATTGAGAATGGTGTGTGAGCACCAAGGCACCACCCCGCGGGGGAATGGAGAATGGTGTGTGAGTACCAAGGCACCGGCCCCTGGGGGAATGGAGAATGGTGTGTGAGCACCAAGGCACTGCCCCATGGGGGAATGGAGAATGGTGTGTGAGCACCAAGGCACTGCCCCACCCGCGGGGGAATGGAGAATGGTGTGTGAGCACCAAGGCACCGCCCCCCCCGCGGGGGAATTGGGAATGGTGTGTGAGCACCAAGGCACCGCCTCACTGGGAATGGAGAATGGTGTGTGAGCACCAAGGCACCGCCCCCGACCCCCCGCGGGGGAATGGAGAATGGTTTGTGAGCACCAAGGTACCGCCCCCCCCCGCGGGGGAATGGAGAATGGTGTGTGAGCACCAAGGCACTGCCCCACGGGGGAATGGAGAATGGTGTGTGAGCACCAAGGCACCGCCCCACGGGGGAATGGAGAATGGTCTGTGAGCACCAAGGCACCGCCCCCCCACGGGGGAATGGAGAATGGTGTGTGAGCACCAAGGCACCGCCCCCCCACGGGGGAATGGAGAATGGTGTGTGAGCACCAAGGCACCGCCCCCCCCGCGGGGGAATGGAGAATGGTGTGTGAGCACCAAGGCACCGCCCCCCCCGCGGGGGAATGGAGAATGGTGTGTGAGCACCAAGGTACCTCCCCCCCGCGGGGGAATGGAGAATGGTGTGTGAGCACCAAGGCACCGCCCCACCCGCGGGGGAATGGGGAATGGTGTGTGAGCACCAAGGCACCGAACCCCCGCGGGGGAATGGAGAATGGTGTGTGAGCACCAAGGCACCACCCCCCCCCGCGGGGGAATGGAGAATGGTGTGTGAGCACCAAGGCTCCGCCCCCCCCGCGGGGGAATGGAGAATGGTGTGTGAGCAACAAGGCACCGCCCCGCGGGGGAATGGAGAATGGTGTGTGAGCACCAAGGCACCGCCCCCCCCCGCGGGGGAATGGAGAATGGTGTGTGAGCACAAAGGCACCGCCCCGCGGGGGAATGGAGAATGGTGTGTGAGCACCAAGGCACCGCCCCCCCCGCGGGGGAATGGAGAATGGTGTGTGAGCACCAAGGCACCGCCCTGCGGGGGAATGGAGAATGGTGTGTGAGCACCAAGGCACCGCCCCCCCACGGGGGAATGGAGAATGGTGTGTGTGCACCAAGGCACCGCCCCCCCACGGGGGAATGGAGAATGGTGTTTGAGCACCAAGGCACCGCCCCGCGGGGGAATGGAGAATGGTGTGTTAGCACCAAGGCACCGCCCAGCCCTGCGGGGGAATGGAGAATGGTGTGTGAGCACCAAGGCACCGCCCAGCCCTGCGGGGGAATGGAGAATGGTGTTTGAGCACTAAGGCACCGCCCCCCCACGGGGGAATGGAGAATGGTGTGTGAGCACCAAGGCGCCGCGCCACGGGGGAAATGGAGAATGCTGTGTGAGCACCAAGGCACCGCTCCCCCCACTGGGGAATGGAGAATGGTGTGTGAGCACCAAGGCACCGCCCCACGGGGGAATGGAGAATGGTGTGTGAGCACCAAGGCACCGCCCCCCCCACGGGGGAATGGAGAATGGTGAGTGAGCACCAAGGCACCGCCCCACGGGGGAATGGAGAATGGTGTGTGAGCACCAAGGCACCGCCCCACGGGGGAACGGAGAATGGTGGGTGAGCACCAAGGCCCCGCCCCACGGGGGGGAATGGAGAATGGTGTGTGAGCACCAAGGCAACGCCCCCACCCCCACGGGGGAATGGAGAATGGTGTGTGAGCACCAAGGCAACGCCCCCACCCCCACGGGGGAATGGAGAATGGTGTGTGAGCACCAAGGCACCGCCCCGCGGGGGTATGGAGAATGGTGTGTGAGCACCAAGGCACCGCCCACCCCACGGGGGAATGGAGAATGGTGTGTGAGCACCAAGGCACCGCCCCGCGGGGGAATGGAGAATGGTGTGTGAGCACCAAGGCACCGCCCCGCGGGGGAATGGAGAATGGTGTGTGAGCACCAAGGCACCGCCCCACGGGGGGGAATGGAGAATGGTGTGTGAGCACCAAGGCACCGCCCCCACCACCACGGGGGAATGGAGAATGGTGTGTGAGCACCAAGGCACCGCCCCCGCCGCGGGGAATGGAGAATGGTGTGTGAGCACCAAGGCACTGACCACCCCACGGGGGAATGGAGAATGGTGTGTGAGCACCAAGGCAACGCCCAACGGGGGAATAGAGAATGGTGTGTGAGCACCAAGGCACCGCCCCCCGACGGGGGAATGGAGAATGGTGTGTGAGCACCAAGGCACCGCCCCACCACGGGGGAATGGAGAATGGTGTGTGAGCACCAAGGCACCGCCCCGCGGGGGAATGGAGAACGGTGTGTGAGCACCAAGGCACCGCCCCATGGGGGAATGGAGAATGGTGTGTGAACACCAAGGCACCGCAACACGGGGGAATGGAGAATGGTGTGTGAGCACCAAGGCACCGCCCCGCGGGGAATGGAGAATGGTGTGTGAGCACCGAGGCACCGCCCCCCACACGGGGAAATGGAGAATGGTGTGTGAGCACCAAGGCACAGCCACCCCGCCGGGGGAATGGAGAATGGTGTGTGAGCAACAAGGCACCGCCCCGCGGGGGAATGGAGAATGGTGTGTGAGCACCAAGGCACCGCCCCACGGGGGAATGGAGAATGGTGTGTGAGCACCAAGGCACCGCCCCCCCCCCCACGGGGGAATGGAGAATGGTGTGTGAACACCAAGGCACCATCCCACGGGGGAATGGAGAATGGTGTGTGAGCACCAAGGCACCGCCCCACGGGGGAATGGGGAATGGTGTGTGAGCACAAAGGCACCGCCCCCACCGCGGGGGAATGGAGAATGGTGTGTGAGCACCAAGGCACCGCCCCCCGCCGCGGGGGAATGGAGAATGGTGTGTGAGCACCAAGGCCCCGCTCCCACGGGGGAATGGAGAATGCTGTGTGAGCACCAAGGCACCGCCCTGCGGGGGAATGGAGAATGGTGTGTGAGCACCAAGGCACCGCCCCCCCACGGGGGAATGGAGAATGGTGTGTGTGCACCAAGGCACCGCCCCCCCACGGGGGAATGGAGAATGGTGTTTGAGCACCAAGGCACCGCCCCGCGGGGGAATGGAGAATGGTGTGTTAGCACCAAGGCACCGCCCAGCCCTGCGGGGGAATGGAGAATGGTGTGTGAGCACCAAGGCACCGCCCAGCCCTGCGGGGGAATGGAGAATGGTGTTTGAGCACTAAGGCACCGCCCCCCCACGGGGGAATGGAGAATGGTGTGTGAGCACCAAGGCGCCGCGCCACGGGGGAAATGGAGAATGCTGTGTGAGCACCAAGGCACCGCTCCCCCCACTGGGGAATGGAGAATGGTGTGTGAGCACCAAGGCACCGCCCCACGGGGGAATGGAGAATGGTGTGTGAGCACCAAGGCACCGCCCCCCCCACGGGGGAATGGAGAATGGTGAGTGAGCACCAAGGCACCGCCCCACGGGGGAATGGAGAATGGTGTGTGAGCACCAAGGCACCGCCCCACGGGGGAACGGAGAATGGTGGGTGAGCACCAAGGCCCCGCCCCACGGGGGGGAATGGAGAATGGTGTGTGAGCACCAAGGCAACGCCCCCACCCCCACGGGGGAATGGAGAATGGTGTGTGAGCACCAAGGCAACG